>NC_140964.1:52427952-52472952 GCF_056783735.1 Eptatretus burgeri
CAGACCTGCTCGAGAGAGTCATTACTGGCGATGAATCGTGGATATTCGAATACGATCCCGAGACCAAACGGCAGAGTCGTCAGTGGAAAAGCCTGGCATCATCAAGACCAAAGAAAGCAAGAATGCCGGTTGAAGGTCAAGGTGATGCTCATCGCATTTTTTTGACATCAAAGGCATCGTCCACTTCGAGTTTCTACCACAGGGTCAAGCAATGAATCGATATGTGTACAAGGAGATCCTCCGGCGCCTCAGAAGATCAGTCCGGGACAAGAGGAAGGATCTGTGGGAGAATGACGCCTGGGTGCTCCACCATGACAACGCCCCTGCTCACAGTGCCCTGAGCATCCGACAGTTTCTGGTGAAGAGGAACGTGCCAACTCTTGAGCAACCCACGTATTTAACAGATTTGGCCCCTTGTGATTTTTTCCTATTCCCGAAGTTCAAGGGGGTGATCAAGGGGACGCGGTTTCCTGATGTGGAGGCCATCAAAAGGGCCGTGACGACGGAGCTCCGGAGGATTCCAGAAGAAGCCTTCCTGGGGTGCATCGAATAGTGGAAGAAAGGATGGACAAGTGTGTGAGACTGGAGGGAAACGATTTCGAAGGGGACATGATGTGATTTCAATATATTTTTTGGAATACAATTTTTGTGAAGTCAGTCCCATTACTTTTTCGATGGACCTCGCACGTGTGTGTGTGTGTGTGTGTGTGTGTGTGTGTGTGTATCTATCTATATATATATATATATATGTATATATGTATATATATATATATATGTATATAAATATATATATATATATATATATATATATATATATATATATATGTATATATATATATATATATATTTCGGCACGCCCCTTTCTTTGTTCCACCATCAGATTTTTCTTACTGCATGAAATGAAACAAGCTTTGACATATATAGTAATGATATTATTGTCTTCCTTAAGAGGCCCCTCAAAATTCGTTTTGATGATTATGGTAGTTAAATCTTCTTATTATCTATATTAATATTTCGGCACGCCCCTTTTTTTGTTCCACCATCAGATTTTTGTTACTGCATGAAATGAAACAAGCTTTGACATATATAGTAATCTGATGGTGGAAAATCTGATGATGGAACAAAAAAGGGGTGTGCTGAAATATTAATATAGATGATATTATTGTCTTCCTTAAGAGGCCCCTCAAAATTCGTTTTGATGATTATGGTAGTTAAACAGTTCATGTTCTCCATTTGCAAAATGGGAGGAATTATTGCACAAAGAAGAAATAAAAATGTTTCCCATTTTTTAGAGGACCACTAAGATGAGTTCGTAAAACCTTTTGTAGAGTATGTTATTATTAATCACTATACGCCATAGTAAATTGCTCATGTTATTGAGCTGTCAATAAGCTATCAATCATAGACATATAATAAACTCACTTGAGTATTCATATCTCTATTTAAATGCGTAATATCAAGCGGTACCTTCATGATGACCTAATAAAACCGGTCTCGATGTCCGTCCGTCCGTATATCAGTTCACAATTAAACCGATCGTGATGCATTTTAAGGCTTTCCGAGAGCTTTGGAGAGATTACCTACACTCCCACACGGTGCTGTTTTTATTATTCCGACTGCACTTCATTAGAACATAGATCATGGATGGATGCACAGATCCCAGAACAACAAGAGCTGTACAGAACAATTCATATTATCGATGGTTAAAAATGATATTTAATTGATATTATAATAAATTGTTTATTTGAAATATCTTCAAATTTTGTGAGTTTTTAGTTTGTTGCGAAATATTAGGTCCTCGGGTCTCCGCATAGTGGCGTACAGGCTTAAGTCGTACTTCTGTTTACTTCCGTAGAAAATCACAGAACCATCCAATCGACATGCTGTTAACAGTTTCAGAATCAGCTAAAATCTGCAAGATATGAATATGTAGACGAAACTGATCCAGCCAGCTAAAATCTACAAGATATGAATATGTACACGAAACTGATCCGGCCTGTTGGATCACTTTAAAGTAGGGTGCCCTGTAATTTTAATGCGCTCTATGGATCCTCCGCAACTCACGAATGGTACACCTTGTGTTGTCACTAAACTACGTGGTAATGTCATCGAAGTGGAGCTACTGCGGGACAGTCAAAGGGGAAAACCTGAATGATAATAATCAATGGATAAAAATGATATAATATATTGTTTAAAATACATTCATGCTATCTGTCTTTTACCATATGTTGCCAGTGACGCCCGTCCAAGACGGGCACCTTTACTAGTATATATATATATATATATATATATATATATATATATATATATATATATATATATATATATATATATATATATATATATATATATATATATATATATTGTTGTGGTTGACAAAATTCGCAAACCACCATTCAGGTCCCGTAGGTCAGTATATGTGTATGTCAATGATCTCTGTAAGTATATGTGTAGTTAGCCCAAACCCGTTGTTTAGAGGGAATAAATGTTATTCATTCGGGCTGCGACCCTTTTAGATAGCCGTTTTTCTTTTACTATCTTTATTTTGGACCAGCCGCCATTACTACCACCACAACCACCACCAACCACGTCTCAACAGCCATCACGCAACGCCGCTTCACAACAACAACAACGCCAACAGCCACGACCTGTACCGTCACATCTCGCTCTCGCAACCATCGCATCACCGCCATTCCCGCGCCGCTTGTGGGCACCGATCCTGGACTCGTACAGGGCGCGCACCAAGCAGCGGGTGCAAAAACACCAGCCTTTCCAAGAAATCGGATCAAGAATGATTCACGCCCACTTCTGTTCCGTCCTATCAGCGAGCGTGGGGCGATTTGGCCCCGCCTCCAGGCGCGTCGGAGTATAATCGCTATATGCAGATTCGCGGATCAAGAATGATTCACGCCCACTTTTCCTCTGTCCAATGGGGAGCGTGGCTCCGCCCCCGAGCCGTTCCTGATCCAAAAATCTGCATATGATTTCTCCTGTCGCACTATAAAGTGCCGAGCGCGGAGCGAATCAGAGCAGTTGGGAAGAGTTGAAGAGTTGAGAAGAGGAAAGAGTTGGAGAGTTGTGGCGGCGGCGAAATCAGTCGAGAGAGTGTCTGTCGGGGTCCGGAGAGGCTGGAGAAGCCAAGAATCTTTGTGGAGGTCGGCGCTCGTGTCAGAGTCGGGGAGCTGCGGAGAGGGGAGGCCGGTAACGCGGTCGAGGTCGCAGTGGCGTCGCTCGTCGCGGGACCCAAGCCAGCCAGATATCCTCCTTCCCCCGAGCATCAACAACCCCCTCCTGTTTCCCCCCGCGCTGAGATAGTGTGAGAAGGGGGCCCCGTTCCCACCCCATTCCAGGCAGTGCCAGCGAGGCACGCGGAGTCGGGGCGCCGCCGCCATTTTGCGGCTCATCACCAGACGGGTAGGCTCGACGCAGTCTCGGCCCCAGGCCCGTCTGCCCCCTTATCGTTGAGGGTGGCCCCTTTTTCTTTTGCTTTGGAGTATATGTGTTGTCGGCGCCGTCTGTGAAGTAAAACTGTGTAAGTGTTGTCGTGTGCTCGCGTAGTCGGTAGTCGATCTGCATTGTGTCTCTTTTGTTGCATTTGCTTTTTGTGCAGAATTGTCCTGTTACTTTTACATTTGCTTTTGGTGCATAATTGTTGTGATTGTATATGTGTGCTTTCCGTTTGCCACGGAATAAATGTGCTTTATGTTTAACTGTTTTTCCCGTTTCGCTTCGTCTTTTCTTTTATTGAATCTCCATCTTACTTCACGTAAAGGGTTGGTCGTGGGCTAAATACGCCCAATAATTCATCGAACCGTCGAGGTTGACGATAACACCGCTCGGTTATCCCGATAGTACGGAACGGGTCGCTTAAAGTGGCCCGTGTCCGAAGTCGACCTGTGGCGAGGTGCGATCGCCCGGTCTACCCTCCGTGTGGGTACTTAGGTAGGTCGAATTTGGCGAGCAACCCTATCCCACGCGGGGGGCCGATTGGCACGATCGTGGTGAGGCCGAAAGGCCCACCCGTGACTAGTTCCCGGCGTTAGTCCGAGAGGGTCATGACGGGATTGTCCGTCCGGTGGGCGACGTGCTGCGATTCGAGTTACGTGGCCGTTCGCACGCCGGCGGGCGCGAATCCGCAACAATATGTTGTTGTTCCTCTTCCGGCTTCTCCCGTTAGGGGTCGCCACAGCGGATCATCCGTTATGATCCGCATACTGATTTGGCACATGTTTTACGCCGGATGCCCTTCCTGACGCAACCCTGGTCGCCTCTTACGACACAGGGATCAGGATTTGGGTTTCGCCATGATTCCGGGCTGCTCTCGACCCTGCCCAGTGCAGAGCCCCCGTCCTCAAGCGATCCTCCAACCCAAGCCTCCGAGTCGCCGGATTACAGGCACACGCCACTACGCCCGGTGTGTGTGTGTGTGTGTGTGTGTGTGTGTGTATGTATATATATATATATATATATATATATATATATATATATATATATATATATATATATATATATATATATATATATATATATATATATATATATATATATATATCCCTGTGAGTCGCAAGAGGCGGCCAGGGTTGGCGTCAGGAAGGGCATCCTGCCATAAAACGTGCCTCAAGAAGGGAACCATGATTGCATATCGCCCACAAAAAGCTAACCCCTGCTCAGCATATATATATATATATATATATATATATATATATATATATATATATATATATATATATATATATATATATATATATACATATATACACATAAAATAATTAGGGTGGTCCTTAGTATATAGAGAGAAGAATGAAAGTTGGAAATTTGTTACTCTCACCCCTGCAGTTTCATGGTTCTTAGTAAAAACTGTGGGCAAAATATTTTTGAAATCCAAGAATATTTAGAGGTCGCCCTCATTTGAAATTTGCTTTAGCAGCCTTCTCCCCTTCACTATCCGTCTCCTCTCCTGCACTTGACAATGAAGATGCTGCCAGCACCGCTTGGCTGGTTGAAGCTTCTTGCTCCTCCTGTACCATCTTCTGCCGTCTGACAGCCTGCTCTGACCTCTTCAGAGATATTTTGTTCTTCTGGGACTGAACCACGTCTACAGAGCCAATGCAGCCCTGCCTCCCCTTCTGTTGGTGGGCTTCAAGGAAATCTCGGTCCTCATGATTCTTTATCAGGACCAGTGCATCAGCATGAGCAAGGTCAAAGAGTTCTTTCAAGCGCTTTTGAAACTCCTGTTCTTTCTTCTTGTGGGAAGCACTTAAGCACTCCTGTTCCGATGTTTTTTTTCAGAGCTTTCCACTCTACAGAGACCGCCTTCAGCTTCTTAATGTAATGCTGGTCAGCTCGCGTTGGGATGCTGGCTTTATCCCATTACACCTTCATGGCCTGTAACGTTTTGCGACTGGCATCCCGGGTGTTTTGTTTCTTCTCCAAATGCAAGAACAGGAAATGCCCAAAACCTTGCCAGTGCGAGGGCAATTTTGCACCCTTTATTTCCAGTTCAACAGAATCAATCAAATACAACTTCTTTATCAAATTTATCCTAAAGAAAGAAAATGATGTGCTAAGGTATCAAATATCAAATATGTATCCAATGTATCAAATCACAATGCCACGAAAGACAATGATGCAACGAGAGCAAGCGGCAGAGAACCACGCGGCAAGACAGCCTGAGCAACAGTGAACCGAACTGGCAACCAACGGTGGGGCCGAGTTGGGGGTAGGGGTGGCAACACTGAACCAAAACAGTCACAGCTACAACTTCCATAAAACAGCACTTTATGCCTGTATAATATATACTTTTATACAAGTATAAAATAATGTTTGATGGAAGTTGTAGCTGTGACTCGTTTGTGAATATTATGTGTATAATGGTAAAATTTCAACTCATGAGGGTGACCTCTAAATATTCTTGGATTTCAAAAATATTTGGCAAACATTGTTTTTGCTCAGAATGGAACAAATTAGGGGGTGACAGAAACGTATTTCAAACTTTTATTTTGAAGGGCTACCCTAATGCGTGTGTGTGTGTGTGTGTGTGTGTGTGTGTGTGTGTGTGTATGTGTTTGTGTGTGGTGTGTGTGTGTGTCAGTGTGTCTACATAACTCCAAAACTAAAACCTAGCAGCCTGAAACTTTGTATGCATAATAGGAAGAACTCCAAGAAAATGCAAGAGTGAAAATTGGGTGATTGGGTTAATTAAAACACCCCTTTTGAAGATGATTTACGGCCTTATTTCATTACATCCTTTGTCAGCCAATCCTCGGCCACCTCACTGCCTGGGGTCTTAAGAGGTTTCCTGGGTAACCTTGCTGGGGTCTTAAGCCGCCATGTTTTTTGCCCTGCTCAAACATGCTTTGATTTTGAACAGGCCACAACAATTTATTAATGACAGTTATTTTTTTTCTCTTTCCTCACTCATATTATCAAATGCCTGTTCATCATATTTATGAATCGCTGGGTATATTGCAATGCTTATAAACGCCTGGAGACGCCAGTGTTCGAGGCTTTATTTAATTTGGGGATATGAATAACCAAGAGAATCTCTTAAACTAAGCATTATTACAAAATGTTCATCAGGAGGTGAAACAGACCTACCAGGTCTGTGTGCGTGTGTGTGTGTGTGTGTGTTTGTGTGTGTGTTTGTGTGTGTGTGTGTGTGTGTGTGTGTGTGTGTGTGTGTGTGTGTGTGTGTGTGTGTGTGTGTGTGTGTGTGTGTGCGTGTGTGTCATTGATTGGTATCTGTGTATGCGGGTTTCCAAATGTCGAATGGAGTCCTCCCAGGGCAGGCTCAAAGCGATGATATCTAGTTCACCTGTAAAGTAGTTCTGGGGAGCTTATGGGATGGCGCGTCGTCCGTCTGTCCGTCCACAAGTCCTTGCAACTTCTCAGGAATTACATATACGATTTCAACGAAATTTGACCACGACCTTCATAATCTGTAATGTCATTTAAAAAAATACGGGGTATGAAGGGGTTTACAGAGTGTATGTATCGAGGGGAGTGTATGGGGAGGGGGTGGAGGCGGGGAGTGGGTTAGCTCCCCAAAGACATATTTGCTTTCTTCTCAAATGATGCACACAATTCCGATGAATCTTCACGCCAACCTTCATCACCCCATGGCGTACCAAAGTTTGTTCATGACATTAGAGAAATCTGGCTCTAAGGGGATGTAATGGGGGTTGCCCTCTAAAATCTGTATTTGCTTTCTTCTCCAAAACTACACATATTATTCCGATGAAACTTGACCACGATCTTCACCACCCATGATGTTCTAAAGTTTGTTCACGACATTAAAATAAATTTGGGTCTATGGGGAGAGGGGAGTTGCCCTCCAAAATATGTATTTGCTTTCTTCTCAGAAACTACACACACAATTCCGATGAAGCTTGGCCACCATCTTCACCACCCATGATGCGCCAAAGTTTGTTCATGACATTAAAAAAAAATTGAGGTCCTAGGTGTTCTTGGTTCCCCCCAAATATGTATTTGCTTAATTTTCTGAAGCCACACACAATTTTTATGGATCTTGACCACCACCTTTTTAACCCGTGATGTACCAAGGTTTGTTCATGTATTAAAAAAATTAAAAAAAAATCCATCGGTATTTACTTTCTTCTCCGTTATATATTTTGTGCATCATCCATGCATACCAGTGGTTCCCTGGTTATCTTATCCAATCGCTCCCAGGTGATTGCCCAGGGGTATTGCCCCAATGATTAATATGTCTGTGAGGTTATTTGTCATCATTCCTGGAGGTCCATCTATCACTGGTACAACTTTGGCATTCTTCAGCTTCCAGAATCTTCTCACTTCATTCTTGAGGTCTTGGTATTTGCTCATTTTCTTGATTTCTGTATCGTTTAGTCAAAAATCACTGCTATTAACACCTCAATAAGCAATGCCTTTTCTCTCTTTTTTTTTTTTTACACCTATGTATGATAACTGGCCCCAACGCTTTGTTTTCGATGTTCACGCCCAATGGGATCAAACGTTTGGATGTGAGCGGTAATTCCATGTTTTCAGTTATTACTTTTGATTCATGTTCCCACAAATTTTATGGAACTGAAATATCAAAATTTTTGCATATGTGCTCATGGATTGCTTTACAAACTCTGTTGTGTCGTTGTGTGTACAGCTGTTCTGACATGAGTTTGTTTTTTGTGTGTGTGTGTGTGTGTGTGTGTGTGTGTGTGTGTGTGTGTGTGTGTGTGTGTGTGTGTGTGTGTGTGTGTGTGTGTGTGTGTGTGTGTTTGATTATTTAGCATAACATATTATGTTTTTGGTGTAGATGGAGGAATTTCACAGGAAAGATAGGATCGTATAGAATTGCTTTGCCTGTGGATGTGTAGTAGACATCTCAATGTAAATTTAGTAGGGAGACGGTGAGCTTAAGTGGTACTTGTCAGCACGCGGGGTGGTGCGGTGTTGATTAGATAGGGATTAAGGATAAGTTCCCCCAGTAGGTAATAGACCCCCTGTGACTTTTCCCTCTGTTTTTTTTATATTACAAGCGAGCAATAGAAGAATTGCGTTTTTATAACATGACCAAGTAGGCAAGAAGCCCCGCCTCCAAGGGTGATGGCGGGCGAAGTCACGCCCCCGAGCCTGATGATTGATGGGCATGACGTTAGTGGCAGGAAGACGAAGAGGGTGTAGGAGGCAGGCGATCAGAGAGGACGGGGAAGCAGCTCGTAGCAAGAAGCGAATGCACGTGTGAGGTGAAAAGGGCAGGAGAAGAAAAACTTGGTGGGAGACGAAGGCTCAAAGCGGGACAGAAGTGAGAGAGGCATAATCGGCGGTCGAAAGAGCAGTGTATTATGGCTGGCTTTCCTTCGACACACGAAGAAGACGGCACGATTGTCATATTCATGCTGAGGTGAATTGGCTCGCGTGGTGGAGCAAGATGCTAGCCATCGACTCTTGGCTGATTGTGAGACCCTGACCTCGAAGCCTCGTGTATATCACTGAAGAGAGCAGCTGTGTTGTCCAGCGTGATCGACGAGGAAGCTGCATGGCGGTTCCTCAGCCCTGATGTCGAGTGTCGTCTCCGAATTACCTTCTGCATGTCTTCCCACCCAGAGAGCGACTGGGCGCCATTTTGAGTGCATTTTTCCCACGCAGTGATGTATCGGTTTTGGTGACCTTCAAGCTTGAGGAGCCCATCCCTGGGCATACAGCGATGTGCTGGGATAAAGGAGGGATTTTTCTTTTATTACTTGGCAAAAAAATGTTTTTTTTGACAAGTATGGTGATCACCTCCATTTGTGTGTTTGTTTGCCTGTCCGCTCGCCTCCAGCCCAAACCGCTCAACTGACCGTTCTGAAATTTTCAGAGATTAATATCACCGACCCTGCGACAGTCATGCATTGAAGGTTCGTAAAATTTAGTCAACCAAAAAGGTCTCCTTCGGCCAATCGGCAAATTGTCTAAAATCCTCAAATTTCATCCGATTGACTTGAACTTTGAACAGTATTTGCCCATCAGGTCATTCAATTCAATCACCTATTACTTTTGAGGTTATCATAGGTCAAAAGGTCAACCCAAAATAGGTCAAATTTTAAAATTGTTTCTAAAATTGTCAATGTTCATCCGATTGACTTGAAATTTGAAGACCATTTGCATATGAGATCGCTGAACTCAACCACCTATTAATTTTGAGGTCAACCTAGACCAAAAGGTCAACATTGGCCAAATTTCTAAAATCCTTAATTTTCATCCAATTGACTTGAAATTTGAAGACCATTTACATATCAGGTCAACGCAATTGAACCACCTATGTATTTTGAGGTAAACAAAGGCCAAAAGGTCAACATCGGCCAGATTTCTAAAATCCTCAATTTTAATCCAATTAACTTGAAATTTGTACAGGATTTGCATATCAGGTCAATGAATTCAACCACCTATTATTTTTGAGGTAAACCCAGGCCAAAAGGTCAAAAGGCCAATTTGGGCCAAATTTTCTAAATCCTCAATTTTCATCCGATGGACTTGAAATTTGAAGAGCATTTGCATTTCAAGTCACTGAATTCAACTGCCAATTGATTTAAAGGTCAAAAAGGTCAACACAGGCCTAATTTCTAAAATTGATAGATTTGGCCAAAAACTAAATATATCACTTCATCTCAAAAAGTTGTGGACGAGTTATGACAAAACAAGGTGGATGAGTTAAATAGGTGACAATAACAAGCGGATTGGATGTTGTTTCAGATCCAGCCCATCAGTGGGATGCAAAATGTGAACTGTTCCACCTGGCATAAGTATGTGTTCCACTGAGTGCCATTCTACTTTGTGCTGTTTTGCCAAGTTGTCACTCTACGATTTTTATCTTGCCAAAACGAAGTTTTTGCAAGATATGTTAGTCAGCTTGTATGTTTTTTTTTTTGTTTGTTTGTTTGTTTGTCTGTAATCACGTGTAAAAAATTCTGCAGAGCACAGTTATCATTGGAAATTTTTGTAACTTCGCAGATCAGAGGCCTATAGAGGTCCCTTTCAGCGCACAAAATTTTGAAGGTCAAGGTCAAAGGTCAAGGTCACTTTGTCGCAAATCAGGGGAGTCGACGAAACCCTTATTTTTTGAGTAATTTTGATCGGATCGTCTTCAAACTTCATGGGAATATAGTTCATGGTCTGGCGCTCAGCTGATTAATTTTTGGTGGCGATTGGCCTTGACCTTCATGGTTGGCGCCTGAGGTCAAACATATTTGACCCCAAGGTCAAATTTTCAAGTTTTAGGAACCATATCGTGTAGTACCTCAAATTGAACACCTCAATGAGTGCTTTCTAGATATGTCAAGCTTGAGACATTATGACGTCATTTGGTGACGTTATGAGGCAAAAGCATATTTTTCATGGTTACTCTGTAGAACGATTCTCATCGGAATCTCTCGTGGGCAGATATTCCTCAAGGAGTCGCTCCTGGTGGATAACAGCTCTGTTCACCTCAGTGTGACCTTAAAGAAGTCACACCTGGTCACCTTTTGGCAAGATACGTGTCACCCGAAGGGTGACATTGGTTTATTCATTTGTTTGTCTGTTTGTCCACACAGAACTTTAGTGTTTTTCCCCACAACCGCTTGTTGGATTGAGATGATATTTTTACGACAGGAGCTACTACTCATGTGGAATGTTTTATTGATAATGTTGACAGCATAAGTCACCTGGGCCTTCATATCTTTGAAATTGCACCAAGGAGAAAATTGAGACTTGGTACGTGGCAAGTACAACTCATGGGGAATAAGTGTGATTGTTTTTATATATATATATATATATATATATATATATATATATATATATATATATATATATATATATATATATATATATATATATATATATATATATATATATATATATATTTTAGCTTATCTGGAATTAAATTCCAAATAAGTTATTGTCATTGCACTCTGCCCATCTCCTTTTTCGACTTCTCTGGCCAAACTGCCTGGCCGATCCAGCTGAAATTTTGCAGCAACATTCCTCCTGACTGGTAACAGAAATTGCAAAGCTCATTCCAGTCATATGACTTGAAGTAGTTCAAAATGGCTAACTTAGTAAATTTCTTCAAAAATCTTCTCCAGACCCACCAGTCAGAATGGTACCAAATTTGGGTTTCAGCATTAGGCCAGGGTAGGGATGTTAAATTGCAGAGGTCATACCGATCACATGACCGGAAGTGTGTCAAAACGGCTGACAATCAAGTTTTGGGAAAATCGTGTAAACTCCTTCAAAAATCTTCTTCTCCAGACCCATCAGTCAGAATACTACCAAATTGGGGTTACACCATTAGGACAGGGTTGTGATGTTAAATTGTGGAGGCCGTGCTTATCAGATGACCATAAGTGTGTCAATGGTGGTTCTGCAAATTCCTTCCACAAGCTTCTCCTGATCCTGACCTGAAGTATGCCAGAATGGTGGACTTTGTAAAATCTTTGGAAAATCACGTAAATTCCTTCAAAAACCTCCTCACCAGACCCACCAGTCAGAATTCTACCAAATTTGGGTTACAACATTAGGCCAGGGCCCAGATAAGCTGCACGGAGAGTGGTCCTATCTTTTTTTTTAGCCGCGTCGCGTTGCGAACGCTGGCTCCAAGAGAGCTCCGTGTTGTTCTTCTTCTTGTTCTTGTTATTCCTCTTATTCTGGTAAAGACAAAACCTTTATGACGTGGTTCTTGGACACATTTGTCCTTGTTATATATATATATATATATATATATATATATATATATTACATCACATGTGCCTTAGTTATGATGTCATAATTGCATATGTAGGTCTACATCTGATCAGTATGAAAATTTTTGAGGGCCATCTCGGGATCAAATGGTCCACAGAAATTTTTTGATGATGTCATCGGTCATGTGATTCGTCAGCCAGATTTTTTTTATTGAAAAAAACATCTTCAAAAATCTTCTTCTCTGAAGTGGCTGAACAGATAGAGACAAAACTTTACACATATGACTACCTATCCATGAGGAACAAAAGGTTCACACATATGATGTCAAAGGTCATGTGGTTTTGCAGCCATAATGGATTTACCCTTAAATCTTCTCCAGAATGGCTGGACAGATCGAGGGGAAACTTCACAAAAATGTTCCCCAAGACATGGGTGTACAAGTCTGTTAAGGAGTAATTGATAGATCACAGGGTTTTGGTAGCCATATTGGATTGAAGAAAAATATTTAATAACGTTTTCTCAGAGAACCATTTAATCATCTGATGTGAAACTTCAATATTATGATCTACTAGTGATGGGGAATACCTGATTTAAATTTTAACTTGATCGGATGCATGGTGTGGCAGCCAGAATTATTTAATATTTTGAATCTTGGTTGTTGTTTTTTTTATTTTTTTTTAAATAAGGCTCACTTGGCTGCACCAGGATGGGTTTTAGGGTAGAGGATTATCAGCTAAAACTCTCAATCCTATCCAGGTTCCTCCTGATGACTTCATCTTTGCTTTTTTGCTTGCTTGGGTTCCTTCTGATGACTCCAATGTAGGACTGTAGCTACAGTACAGTGGCAAGAAAAAGTTTGTGAACCCTTTAGAGTTTTCTGTATTTCTGCTTAAATTTGACCGAAAATGTGATCAGATCTTCATCCAAGTCCGAATAACAGACAGAGAACTTGATGAAAGAAATAGCACACAAAAAAATCTACTCATCTTTCCACAAATTTTATTTATTGAGCAAAATTATCCAACATTCAATTTCTTTGTCAGAAAAAGTATGTGAACCTCTCAGTTAATTATCTCAATTAAGGGGGTAATTCCAGTTTGGTATTTCACTTTTAATGGGATGACAATCGGGAGTGAGTTTGGGTGGCCCTGCCTTATATGCAAAACATAGACTTTGTTCTTCACCATCAGAGTCTGATCTTCACCACACAGGTTTGTGGAAAAGCATCAAGCCCTGATCAAAAGAGATTTCTGAGGATCTCAGAAAAAGAGTTGTCTGCTCATTGGTCTAGAAAGTGTTACAAAACCATTTCTAAAGATGTTGGGCTCCACCATTCCACTGATATGCAGAAAGTGCACAAATGGAGAAAATTCCACACCATTGTTACTCTTTATAGGAGAGGTCGTCCAACGAAAATCCCTCCAAGAGCAAGGCGGACAATAATCCAGGAGGTCACAAACAACTCCAGGGTAATGGCAACATATCTGCAGGCCTCTCTTACATTGGCTAATGTCAGTGTTCATGAATCCACCATCAGGAAAACACCGAACAAGAATGGTGTGCATGGGAATAGCAAGGAGGAAACCACTGCTCTCCAAGAAGAACATTGCTGCCTGTCTCAAGTTTGACAAAGACCACTTGGATGATCCTGAAGACTCTTCGAATAATGTTCTGTGGACAGATGAGTCAAATGTAAGCCTGGTGTTGGCTTTGTGGTTAGGGCGGCGGCTTGGGATCCTTGGGTCTTGAGTTCAATCCCCGTTGACCATTGAATTAAAATACACCAGGAGGTTGACTCAGCCCGTCATCCTTCCGAGGTCGGCAAAAAGGACCAGTGTACTGGTAAGGGGGACACTGCATCAGTGGCATAGCCGCGTTCCAACCAATGATGCAACCAGGAGAGAGACAGAGACAGACAGACAGAGACAGACAGACAGAGACAGACAGACAGAGACAGACAGACAGAGACCAGACAGACAGACAGACAGACAGACAGACAGAGAGACAGACAGACAGACAGACAGAGACAGACAGACAGAGACAGAGACAGAGACAGAGACAGAGACAGACAGAGACAGCTTTTTGGCTTAAATGAGAAGTTATGTTTGGTGAAAACCAAACACTGTATTCCAACATAAGAACCTCACCCCAACTGTGAAGCATGGTGGTGGGAGTGCCATGGTTTGGGGCTGCTTTGCTGCCTCAGGACCCAGATGGCTTGCTGTCATTGATGGAACCATGAATTCTGGATTGTACCATGAAATTCTACAGGAGAATGTCAGGGCATCTATCCCTGAGCTGAAGGTTAACAGAAATTTCATAAAATGTGTGCAAGCAATAGAACAAAACTGTAAAAAGTTTGAAACAGTGTTTTCTTTGATAGGTTGGCAACACAATTCCTCTGTCTTGGGTTTATTTATTTACAGTACTTTTATCCTTCTCAGGTTCATGTCATTTCCACTGGCATATTGTTAAGTTTCTGTTGAAAGCTGAAATGGACTGAAATGGCTTTTTGCAATCCAAACCAAGTTTTGAGCTGAATTAAGTTAATGAAGGAGTCCTTTTTTTTGTCAAGTTCGTATGGGTTACATTACTATGTTTGACTTCAAGCAAAACGACTGATTAATATTTTAAAAGATTTCAAAAAAGTAATTCTTGATGGAGCACTCAATGAATGGAACATCTCAAATGTGATTTGAACTCAAAATTATGTTTTCAGGTATCGGAGGGGTGAATGGTGAAGGTTATTGTCAAGCGGGATTCAGTAGTGACTTCACGAATGTAAGTTCATCTCCATTCTTATGATTTCAGCATCCCTGTGTTTAACGGTAATCACTCAAAAGCTGAGAGAAATAATTATTTTGCTAATATAAAGTGGCTTCAGTTTGTGGCTGCTGGAAAACTCTGGGATTCATGGGATGAAAGCATCGGAGTGATTTGCTGTGATGAAACTGATGTTGCAGGATGGGCGAGTTGTGCTTGGAGCGCCTGGGAGTTTCAATTGGCAAGGTGGGACTTCTCGAATCTGCCAATGGAATCGGCCATTATAATTGACTAACAGAATAAGCTTTCATCATATTAATTGAGTTCTCAAAAGATGGATAACAATATGTGTGGGTAAAAGTTTTAACTTTCTTTTTAAAGTTCTCCTGCTTGATACCTATATTCTCCATGAATGGATTGCATAACAGGCCTTTGAGTTGATGAAATAAAACTGTCGTTGAATCATCATTGTTCCTGTTAAATAAGGCAATACAGTTCACACTCGGTATGGGACTTTCAAAATGACACTATCCAGCTGTGCACATACACAGAAGTCCCTATCGACAGTGGTAGTTGGGGCATGCTGACATTTATTGAGTGTGAGTTAACGATTGTTGCATAAAATGGCTCGCAAAGCTTCTAAAACAACAACGGCACATGGTAGAGCACATACCTCTGCCAGGCTGAACAGTTCATGTATGTGTATGTACATAATACAGTGTATACATTTTGTGTGTATATAACATGTATAATGTCACATATAATATGTATAATAATGTGTGTGTGTGTGTCTGTGTGTGCGTAAGTATGCAAGTTTTTGTTATTGGCTGCTATCTCAACACATTGGAGGCTTTCATGAGGTGGAACGGAGACTTAGCAGGTGTCAAAGTATCCACCTCCATTGGTGTGTGTACGTGTATGTATGTATGTATGTATGTATGGATGAGACTGCCACTGCTCACTTGCATTTACAGGAAATGGTATAGAAACTCGATACCTCGCATCCACGGATATTTCTCGTATTTCCTATATTTTCGTGAGGCTGGTCTGCATCAAGCAACAAAACAATTACGGTTAGCCAATTTGAAATTGCCACTCTTTCGTTTAAATCCTGAAAACTATGTTAAAAAGACGATTTGAATTCCAGATTTTGTCCTAGCAAAAGCACGTTAAAAGCCCCCCATCTAACGGAAGTGAGTCACTGAAAACGCACACACAGTGCATGCGCAAAAGGCCTCGTTTGTGATCACATGGCATTTTGAAAGTCCCTTATTGCATTAACATCCATAATATGCTGTTTCACCACAAGTCATGCCAGGACAGTGTTTTTTATTATTTTATTTTTAAGGATTTAAAATTCATAGTGGATCTGCCACACACACATCTCACACCTGAACATACAGCTGAATACACAAGACACAACACAGGACAGTTAGACAAAACAAACAGCTACTGAGCTTGGGAAAAGTGCCATCACTTCCCGAGGCACCCTGTGTACGAGCGACGTTACAATAATGGCGCCACCTTTCTTACCGCACTCAACGGCGCAGGAATTTCCTCCTCCCCATCGATGCCAACCTATGGGGATTGTCCGTGCACTATCCTTTTAAATGCTGAACATCAAGCAAGGAAGCAGTATGTACCATTTTAAAATCTTTGTTATGGCTCGGCCAGGGTTTCAACCACTGACCTCGAGACTCGGAGCGGGTGCTCTAACTATTACACTACCGAGTCTGGTCACCTAGTCTGCTCTGGTTTTGCTTCGGTTTATCAAACTGTACTTTACTTAAAGTGGAGTAGTTGCTTAAGGAAAAAATAAAAAACGCAGTTTTAGCAGCATGGTTCAATAACAGAGATGCCAGCAAATGATGGCATTAATGGATATATATATATATATATATATATATATATATATATATATATATATATATATATATATATGTATTTGGAAATAAGTGAATGTGTATTTCAATTTGCAAACTTGTTATATTCTCTTAATCCTGGCTTCCCATGTTATTAAAAAATGAAATGCACTGTGATGGACCTAGCTTACCATTTAAGTCATTACTTGATGTGGAAGTTGATAAAGTGTTTGGAAATCATGTCGTTCTGCCCCATTAAAGATGCCACTCATTCATAGTCTTTGCAAAATAAATAAATCAATAAAACAGGTTAAAAATTCTAACATTTCAACTGCACTGTGACCTTCATTCATCAGGAACTATAGGCAGCCTAATATCATTTGTGATAATAGACATGTTTCTCAAAAGCATTCACAAATATGCATTCACTTCTCCATTGGAATTCCTTTCCTTCCTCTCTCTCTCTCTTTCCCTTGCTCAGGGCAGATCATTTCGGCATCACAGCAAGCAATTCTGGCCATCACACCTGGCCTCCTGCAGCCCAAGGTTCAGGGTCAGTCACAAACAGCAGAGAGAAATCAGACAAAAGACGACAGCTACATGGGTACGCACAAGCACTTTGGTCTTGGCGGAGTCTGCCGATTTACCGGAAGTTCATAAAATGTGGAAGATTTATTTTTGAGATAGTTTACTGCAAATACTTGAAACATTGATGGAATTTTCAGTTATGAGCAGTTGCAAATATAATGACAAAAAGATCCGAGTGGAGAATTTATTATGATGGAAATGGTCATGAAAGTGATACACGACAGTCATGCTTCATTACTACGTTGACGCTGGACGAGTCCTTAAGATTGAAACCTGTTCGTAATTGATCATTATTTGTTGGACAAAATATCTGCTCCTCGACTTCTGCAGGTAAAGCACACTCAATTGGACACGTTTCGATTATTTTCTGATCAAAGTGATTTATCTATTATTATTATTGAACGGACTACATTAACTACATTTTTGTGTTGTTTGTGTTTTTTTTTTTTTTTCATTACCTTTGATTATTATTGTTCTCACTTCCACATTTAAATGGACCGTTTCCTCAACTTCTTCCTCTCTGAGTTGTTCTACAATGCTTTTGGAACTCGATTTTTATTTTCCTTCCTTTTTTTTTTCAGCATTAGGATGTGAGATCATTTCCTTAACCTGCAATTACACTGCTTTTCGATGTTGTTTCCTTGCCGTTGAAGTGGTTGGGGCAGGGATGGCTGAATTATGGATAGTATATCAACACCATTTGTCCTTCTTTGAGTTGCAATGGTGTAATAAGTTTTATAAGTGATCAAATATTGTGGCACAGGTAAAGTGAGTTATATGAGTTACAAGTTGTCATGAGCGGCATGAGTTATAAGTTGTCACTTTCGTTGTGGATCAGAATTTTTGACAAGGGCCAACCAGGGCCAAGTGAGGACCTGAAAATCTTTGAATGTACTCAAATTAGAGAAATTTACCCAAGCCTGTTTAGTCACATGAACGTAAAAATGTAATTATCTCAAAGTAAGTATGTAACATTATTGCACGACAAGGTCAGCAATTACTTAGTTGAAAAAAACTTCAGTAATTCTATTTTCTTTTTGAACTGGTACATACACACATATACAACGGGAGCCTATCCCCCAGGCAGATGCCTGGCCCATCCCCATTTCAGAGGGATAGGACATTCCAGGCACCCACCCAAGGGGACCGCCTTAGATTAACCTGAGGAGACAGCTATCTGGTGGACCACACCACAGCACCACTCCGGTACACACTTCACTGTGTTTTGCAGAGTGAAGTGGTTTGTGGTGGCCAGAGTGTAAATCCTGCCACCAACCTCCTAGATAGGGTAACCGATTGCAGAAGGACATCCACAGACAGTTGGTACCAGATATGAATGGCCGTTGGCTCACAAGGAACTCCTCTGCCCTTTGGGGGGGTGGGGGGGTTGTATTGGGGGACCTGGTGTGGGGAGCCCATTTAGTCACCAACAGTTGACCATGAGCAAGTTTGTCAGGTCAGGTCAGATCAGATCAGATCTGTGACATGATATGGGTATCATGTAAAACCTGTACTCCCAGGGTTGGGTGTTGCCATTTCTGCTTTGTACCATCTATAAGCACAGCACAACACAGGCAGCCTGTCCTCAAGTGATCCCCCAACCCCAGCCTCTGAGTAGCTGGATTACAGGCACATGCCACAATGCCAGCAAATGTTCTCAATTCCAGGTTGTATATTGAAAATTTATCTGGCATACATATGCAATATTCTCAACCCCAGGTGAAAATTCACCTGCATGAAAGAGAGTTACTTGATGCTTTATTGCGAACTTGATGCGATTGAAAGTTCAATGACTTTTCAAGTATTACTCCACTGTCAGTATATTGTCCTTCCTCTCTCTAGCAACCCTGCTCTTCCATGAGCCTCAATTCTCCACAAATATATCATTCACCAGATAATGTTGCAATATATTTGTGAAAAAGGGAATGTGTGCAGTAATATTTGGGTGTAATTCTGAATTCTAAATCTTATTTCAATAATAATTTCCCGTTTTATATTTTGTCCATTTTTGCCATTTCATCATCATCAGTGAATCCACACCCTGAATGAATCTGTGTTCAAAGTTTTGTGGCGTTTAGGGCTCTCGATTCACAATTAATCTAACTCTATCCATCTGAATATATTTCTTCTATTCATTGTAATGTTTAAGCAAGCACTGTCAAAGTATACTTCTCATTATATGCGCATCACATATGTATATGACTATGAGATCATTATTATAACTATTATTACCTCCGCCACCCAAGGTGAATGAGGTTACCTTTTCACCCCTTTATGTCTGTTTGTTTGTCTGTTTGTGTACAGAATATCTCAAAAAGTTGTGGACGGATTTGGATGAAAAATTTGTGGACAGATTTGGGGTGTGGCAAGGACAAACGGATTCGATTTTGGTAAAGATCTGGATCTGGATCCGACTACTCGAATTTTTTGAGTGATTCTTCACCATTGAGAGATTTGGCTAAAAATGATATATAGCACGATATCCCAAAAAGTTGTGGACGGATTTGGATGAAACTTGGTGGACTGGTCGGGTGTGTGACAAGGAAGAATTGATTCAATGTTGGTGAGATCCGGATCCGGATCTGGATACGATAATTGTTTAATTTTGATAGTGATTTTTCAACATTGACAGATCGGGCCAAAAACGATATATAGCACGTTTCAAAAATTTATTGGGCCCGATATGTTCTCGTGGATCAGGAATTGCATGGCGGAGGTATGCTCTCTACTGAGTGCCCTTCTAGTTTTATGTTGTTACAGCTTTGTCTCGGTGTTTCTGTTGTATCCTGTGCAATGTTTTTTTGTTAATTTGTTAGTGCTGTTCATGTCGTTCATTTCTTATTGTTCAAGGCCTGACACGCCTTCCCTCGGAAAGAAAGTGTATCTTAATGTCTCGCTTCTATCCTGGGGATCTTGATTCTATTTCCTCAACACTCTCCTATTTCTTCTCCTCGCTTCAAAAAATCAAAACAAACAAAACTTTATTTTTCATTTCATAACAATTCTCATTTCTACTTGAATTTCCTTCTGCGTGCTAACCCCCCCCCCAATCCCCTTTTATAAAATTTTCAACCCTTGTATCTTTCATTAATGCTAAACGTGTTCTCCTCCATCCTATATATGTTCTTCTCCTTCGTCTTCTTCTTCACCAGGATTATTTTTCATAGCTGTTTATTAGCTCGGCGCTTGGTCAATCAACCCTCCCCCCACTCATTCAGTGCTGCATTTCTCCATGCCTTGAACAAGGTCTTATCTCCCAGCCCCTCAAAGCTTCATGTCCACCCTTTATGCATCCCTCCTCATCCCACCCTCTTAATGCTTCCCCTCCACACTCCCCCAATAAATGCTTCCCTCCACACTCCCCCAATAAATGCTTCCCCTCCACACTCCCCCAATAAATGCTTTCCCTCACCTCACCCTCTAAAGTCTAAACCATCCCCCCTGGGGGATGGCATCTGCCTGGGGGATGGCTAGATGGAGGCCACTGGAGTGCGGGTGGAAAGTGGATGCAGCGACGCACTGCTCCAGCACATGCTCCCAATCCTGACCTGACCTGACCTGACCTGTAACATTAAAATAATCAACAACCTATATCACATATCTCAAACTCCTATATGCTATACAATACATGCATTGTGTGACACGGCCAACACACACACACACACACACACACACACACACACACACACACACACACACACACACACACACACACACACACACACACACACACACACACACACACACACACACACACACACACACACTCCACTGCACCCAACACACTCAAACATTCCTCCACATCCAACGCACTCAACACACTCAAACCCTCACCTGCACCTCACACAGACAAACCCTCCTCTGCACCCTCCCATACAAACCTTCCCCCACATCCCACCCAGTCAAACCTTCCCTCGCACCCCACACACTCAAACCTACCGCCACACTCCACACGCGCAAACCTTCCCCCGCACCCCACACACTCAAACCTTCCCACACAACCCACACACTCAAACCTTCCCCCACACTCAACACACTCAAGCCCTGACCTGCACCTCACACAGCCAAACCCTCCTCTCCACACTCCCAGGCACATTCCCCTGCACCCCACACACTCAAACCTTCCCACACACTTCACACATTCAAACCTTCCGCCACACTCTACACACTCAAACCTTCCCCCACACTTCACACATTCAAACCTTCCGCCACACTCTACACACTCAAACCTTCCGCCGCACCCCACACAGTCAAACCTTCCCCCGCACCCCACACACTCAAACATTCCCCCGCACCCCACACACTCAAACATTCCCCTGCACCCCACACACTCAAACATTCCTCCACATCCAACACACTCAAACCTTCCCCCAAGCGCAAACTTTTCCCTACACTCAACACACCCAAACCCTGACCTGCACCTCACACAGACAAACCTTCCTCTGCACCCTCCCATACAAACCTTCCCCCGCATCCCACACACTCAAACCTTCCCCTGCACCCCACACACTCAAACCTGCCCCCCCTCCCCACACACTCAAACTCAAACCTTCCCCCACACCCCACACACTCAAACCTTCCCCCGCACCTCACACACTCAAACCTTCCCCCACAACCCACACACTCAAACTTTTCCCTGCTCCAAAATTTTCCCCCGCATCCCTCATACTCAAACATTCCCTCTCACCCCACTCCCAAAAGCTTCACCTTGCCCCCACAAAGCCTCTCCTCCCATCCTGCACCCTCCAAATGCATCCTCTCCCTATCTCTAACTGTGTGGACTTCAAACATCCGAGGTCTCCGCTCCAACCTGACATCTCTCAATCGAGGTCATTGCCGATAAACAGACATCATCTCTTTAACAGAATCCTTCCTCCTACAGGACGTCTCTGACTCCCTAGTGTCACTCCACGGTTATCATCTCCTCTAATTTGATCGTCCTGAACAATGCCCCACTGGTGAAGTTACACTTTCTATCAATAACTAAATTTCTCACTGCCCTTGTACTGATCTTGCACCTCCCATCCCCCAGGAGTACCTCTGGCTGTGACTTCCCCTCCACTCCCACCTCTTGTTTGTCTGTGTCTTGTATCATCCTCAAAACAGTGACGACATCAAATACATCTCTCTCGGTCAACAAGGGCAAAGTTTTAATAACTCCTCCAAACTCTCTCTTCCTCATATGTGGCAACTTTAGTTGTCACCATGCAAATTGAGTGGGTGTTGGTACCTCTCTCACCAGTCATGGCACCTCAACAAAGGACTTTTGTGACTCCATGGGACTGAATCAATCTGTAAACATTACAACTCGGATTTCTTCCAATGGCAAATCCTCTCTTATGAAATTGGTGATGACCAACTTCCCTTCTAACATCTCCTGCTCTTTCTCTGTAACAATTGGATCATTTGATCATGTGCTAGTTAAATTCAACACATCTGTGGCTATTCTCAGACATCCGCCTCAGTGCCCGTGAGTCTGGTAGTTCACTCAGGCAGACGGCAAGGACTGCAAGCAACCATATCACTTAAGGACTGATTTGTATATGTACCATCCTTGATATGAAAGCCTGGGAATACTTCCACAGAAGCCTGCTCTCTCTTATGCACAGATCCATCATATCTCATCTTCAGTTATCCTCCCCTTCTTCAATGAAACTTGCGGTGAGGCAGTTGCTCTGAAACAACTTGCTTTCTCTTCCTGGAAGGCTAATTAGACTGAAGGCAATCTCAGTGTATTCCAAAAAGTCCACAATAAGTGTGTGTCTACTCTCAGGAGAGCCAGTAAACAACATCTGTCCAACCTCAAAAATGAACTTTCAAGCTTGTCTCTCTCCTCTAAAATCTGGTGGCGCCATGTTAAGTCAGTGTCTGTAGAATACTCACCTTTCATCCCTTCCCTGATCTCTTCAAACGGCATCACATCCGACTGCTCGTGAGAAGGCTGAATGCCTCATTTCTGTGTTTGCTTCCAAATCTTGTGTTCCCAACCCCTCACTCTCTGTGCCCATCCTTCCCTGTCATACCCAAATGCTGCTTTTGCACCTGTGAAGATGGAGAAGGTTCCTTCAACCCTCGACTCTGACTCCGCTACTGGACCGGAGGGCATCAACTCACACATCCAAACAACCTGCTTTGCTGCTCTTGCACATCCTCTCTTTCCTCTTTTCACCCACTCGTTTGCCCGAGGCCATCTTCCATCTGCTTGGAAATCCACCAACATCACTACGTTACTTAAAAAAGTGCAAAAACGGATCCCCTGAACTCCAGACCTATCGGCTTACTTCCAATCATCAGGAAGGTCATGGAATCCATCATCGCAGTGGACAGGAAATCCTTTATTTTCTTCAACAACCTCATCTCAGATCACCAATTTAGTTTCAGACCAGGTCACTCCACCTTGGACATGCTGCTTCTACTCTCCCAATAATGGATGGAGGCTCTCAATGTCAGACATGAAATGAGGGCCATCTCTGGACATATCTCGTGCTTTTGATACAGTCTGGCATCCTGCCTTGCTCTCCAAACTCTCTGCTTATCGCATCCACGGCCAACTCCACACATGGCTGACTGATTTCCTCTACTCTCATAATCAACGTGTGGCTCTCAATGGAATCCTTTAATTTCCTCATCTCCCTGTCAAGGCTGCAGAACCCCAAGGCAGTGTTCTGGGCTCAGTCCTATTCCTGATCTTCATAAATGATCTCTCAGACTCTCTGGAAAGTCTCCTTTATCTATTTGCTGATGACTCCACCCTCTGCCGAGCCATCCATCATCCTTCAGATAGGCAGGCTGCAGCCTCTTGCCCCTCTTCAAGCCTTGACAAAATCACAAGCTGGTCAAACACTTGGAATATGTCTTTCAATTCAAACATCTCACACTCTCACTGTCTCTCTGAAAGGACCATCTGGCAAACTCTCCTATCTACTTTCACAACAATTCTCTTCAGGAAGTTCATTCATTCAAACTCCTGTGTGTCACTCTCAGCCATGATCTTTCTTGGATAAACCACATTTCAAAGTTGGCTTCCAAAGCCAGCTGCCGACTAGGCATCCTCCATCGTAAAAAGTCCTTAATTGGCACACCTGAACTCCTATCCACCAACAAGACTTTCATCCACAGCTTGATGGAAAACGGCTCTCCCTTCTGGACTGGCTACCTTACCTCACATCTTGCTTAGCTTGCCACCATGGAAGCCAAGGCTTATATGATTATTGTAATCTCCCATGATGAAGCTGAGTCTATGTTCCTCTTGCTTTGCAGGTCGGTGGTCTCTCTGTCTTGCGCACCCTCTGCTCTTTCCATGCTTTGTCCCCCCACCCCAGATTTCTGCAAGGCACACACGGTCCACTATCAACCCCTTTTGGTGAAACTACCTAAATCCAGGATCACTGCTCACCTCAACTCATTTGTTCCTCTTTTTCCTGCTTGTGGAATCAACTTCTTCATTTTCTTCAATCTCCTTCTGTGGTATAGCCTGCGGGCCTGCTGGGTAGGGCATGATGATGGGGGGAGTGGTCGTCGTGAGCATCGTGTCTGCCAGAGATATAAGGAGTGCGTGCCACCTGAGGCATTGTAGTGATGCCGTAGTCGCCACGGCTTGTGAGTGTACTGAGTACGTAATAAAGGAGAGCCGCGGGCAAAGTACGCCCGCGCTCGCGCTTGTACAACACAGCCCGGCTCGACTGTTCCCCCGCTCGTGTCTGCCTGCTAAGCATCTCTACCACGACACTACAGTTGGCTGACGAGGATCTTCGGATCGGCGTGTGCAGGGTGGTGGCTGGGTTCGGAGTGGCAGCGAGTAACTCAACGCACCTCGCGCGGTTCGAGGTTCCGGAGGAGTACGCATCGCGAAGAGCGTGTCGCAGGTTCGCTCGCCGCGCGCACACTCTCCGGAGCCAGGAGGCTCACCAGCGCGGCCAGCTCAGGCATGACAGGAAGTCGGGGCACGGCGCGCGG
This sequence comes from Eptatretus burgeri, assembly GCF_056783735.1. Taxonomy (NCBI): domain Eukaryota; kingdom Metazoa; phylum Chordata; class Myxini; order Myxiniformes; family Myxinidae; genus Eptatretus; species Eptatretus burgeri. The sequence continues at coordinate 52,453,299 of NC_140964.1, forward strand.
ACGCGTGCCCGCCTTCGTCGGAATCGACTTCGGCCACGTCGAGTGGGCAACGGCCGCGCTCAGTGTTCGTTTTATTGAGGCACGACAAATCGGGGGAATGATTTCTGCAAAGCCACGGCTAAAGAACGAGGACACGCGGTTCGGCTCGAACGCGGCGTTGGACGTCGCGCAAGCTCTGAAGAATGTCCGGGGTCTCGATGGTCGGTGCGCAGCAGATGGTCCGGAGGTCAGCGCGATGTGCCAGGCGCGCATGGCCGCGCGCACGGTCTGCGGCACGGGTCGTGGGTGAGCGTTGCAATGCAATCACTCGGACGGCGGTCTGAGCACTCGAGGACGTCGACGGTGTGTGTGCCGAGAGTCATTGCCCATCATTACAGTCATAGATGGCGGTGTGCGAAGCGGTCCTTCCGTCCCGGGTCAAGACCTACCGCCGGTATGGTGTTCGGTGCATGGCGTGCACGGTAATGCCCCGGGTCGAGTTTTGCAGCCTGGGCACGGAGATTCCAGCGACCCGGAGCGGGAGATGCTGCCGGTGTTAGACCTGCTTCCAACTGGTCCGGAGGTGACAAGATCAGTGGCAGGGGAGGTTGAGGTGACCGGGGCACTGATGCTGCCCATGTTGAGCCTGGTTTCAGTTGGTCCGATAGTGACAGGGCCGATGCCAGGGGAGGTCGGAGTGAGCGGGACACTGATCGGGTGTCGAGTTGAGTCCACTCGTGCTGCCATCGCATCGCGCACGTACACCGGCGAAGTGATTGCGCCGCTTGCGGCGCCCGACATCTCGGTGCTCTACCGGGGTCGAAGCGCCCTACTCACGGTGTTTGTGGTGCGAGGGGAGGGGCCCGTCCTTTTGGGTCGGGACTGGCTGGTGCACCTCGGGCTGGATCCCCAGTTCGTACCTCCAGGTGTGCCGGTGCTCTCTTCGATGCTTTCGTCGAGACCCGAGGGCGAGGTTCTGGCGGCGGGAGCCGCATCGATGCAACGGGAGCGGCTGTTCGTTGCTGCCTGCAATGGTGATGTGCGGTGCGGAAGCAGCGGGAGCCGTGCCAGCTCTCGCGATGAGCTCTCGCGCGTCGGCTGCGTTCATGGTGCGTGGTGCGCCTGTGTTGTTCGGGCAGCTTCAACGGGTTGCGGTGAGCCCGTGGCGTTAAAGAAAGTCGCGAGTCGCAACATCGAGTTGCCAACCAAGAGACGGACTCGTGATGTGGGTTATGGGTTGCTGTTCATTGCATATTTGTTTTTCATTGCTCGAGTGATGCGGTTTAACTTTGTTGAAATAAATGCCAACATTTCCTGTGTGAGAGTGGGTTTGGCGGAGATCAATCGATGGGTTTTGCAGTATGGTCAATGTGATGTGGAGGCTTTGGGAGCGGTGGTGGCAAATAAAGAGGTTTTATTAGCCTCCAGTTGCCCCAGGCCACGGGTGGTTGCTTCGTCATGTGTAGGGATTTTGTCGAAAGAACGCGCTGTACGGAAAAATGAGTTTGCAATGGTTCAAATGATGTTCTTATTGATTTATGACGAGCCTATGGTTGAAGTGTGGTTTGAATGGAGTTGCTACCGTCTAACTGCCGTGTGGGTCTCGGAGATCGACTCGGAGCCAGGGCTGATGCGCTGTTTAGCGTTACCCCCACCTCTGGTTTCGGCGAGGTCAGACGGGCCTGGTGCCTGGGGCGCAGCTCTGTTTTCGCTCAAGGCCGTTTGGACATGCGTTGGCATCTCAACTGATTGTGGTGCATGGGTTGTTGTGGAGCATTGGTTGCATCCAGCCAGCGGCGCTATTCAGCGCCCCCACCCAAGGTCAATCGGGTCTGGCGCTGGCGCCACGGCTCCCAGACAGCGGGCTCCCGGCCTCGGAATGTTTATCTGCTTCAGGTCTGCCTGGGGAAAATGTGCCGCCTTGTGAGCCGGAGGCGTTTGATGGTGCCGGGGGAGGTTTGCTCGGGGGGGTCGCCGCGACCTCGCCAAAGGCCATGTAAGCATGAGCCGCCTGGAGGCGTTTTTGCTGCGTAGTGCTGCTGTGCTTCTCGCCTTGCTGCTTCATATCGGTAACGCGGTCAGAGTTTGGTAGATGCTTTGTGCAACTCAGTCTTCGGAACCTGGCCGTTGCTGCTTCACTCGCTCGCATCCACACGTTATATGATGTGATGTGTTTTTATACTTCGCTGTTTTCTTTTTTGTACCTTGTCTGCTGTTATACCGTAGTACTTCGTGCTGCTTATGCTTATTATGATGGTGATCATTTAATAATCATAGTTTTAGGAGGGAGGAGTGTGGTATAGCCTGCGGGCCTGCTGGGCAGGGCATGATGATGGGGGGAGTGGTCGTCGTGAGCATCGTGTCTGCCAGGGATATAAGGAGTGCGCGCCGCCTGAGGCGTTGTAGTGATGCCGTAGTCGCCACGGCTTGTGAGTGTACTGAGTACGTAATAAAGGAGAGCCGCGGGCAAAGTACGCCCGCGCTCGCGCTTGTACAACACAGCCCGGCTCGACTGTTCCCCCGCTCGTGTCTGCCTGCTAAGCATCTCTACCACGACACTACACTTCTTCCCTCCAGGTCTTCAAGATGCCTGTTCACCACCATCTCAGATCAACCCCAATCCAAAACCATGATATTTCCTACCCTCGTTAATCCCCCACCCAATCCCTCCTTCCAAATTTGCAGTTTTCGGTTTCCTTCTGTATCCATCTTGCCAACCCCACGCCTCCTTTCCTGCCCCCCCATGCCTCCCCACACCCATTGTTAGCCAAGTCTGCCTCTATGTTGGCCTTCAATTCTGCTGTTGATGTCCCCCCCCTCTCTCTGCTGTTCCTTTTGTTCTGTTATGTCCTGATGCATTCATTGTACTAGCACTAGCTCTTCGACGAGCTGTATACAAATTCTTTTTAAAGTGGAACATCTCGGAAAAAGAGGTGGGCAGTTCACTAGAATTCAGTCAGAACGTGAAAAGGGCATTTTGTAGAAAAATCTTTATTCGAAAAATCTGCAACTTCATATACCTGATCTACGACCCAATGTGAGTGAAGAATTAAATTTATGTTATTATTGTTCAAGTAGTCTGGCAGCCATAATGAATTGAAATTAGGAACATTAAATAAATCTTCTCTAGAACTGCCTAACAGATCTATGTGACACGTCATACATATTATCGACTAGCAATGGGGGAATATAGTTTGAACTTTTTTCAGATTCACCTTCATTGACACAATTTCGCTTAATGTGTGCAAAAGTGGTTGTTAAATATCATAATAATTGTTCGATAAAATCAATAAAGCTACAGATAATGGCAATGCAAATGACATAAGAGTGTGCATGGTTGATACGGGTATATGGGCCAAATTAGCAGTGGGCCACAATAATAGCGTATTCCGTGAACGATTTTTGTTCACACTATGCGATCCATCCATGTCCATGCAAGGCGAGACGATGCGCTCTCCCGAGTGTCATTCTAGTTTTCAGTGCAGTCATCTCAGCAAATAAAGGATTTGAATGGTCACGATAACCAGCACCAGCAAATATGTAAATTGCTTTCTTTTGTAGTTATAGAATAGTATTGGTATTGTATTCAGAATGTGACCGAATCATATTACAATATGATGTGGGGTAGTAGTCGTGAATTATATAATGTGAATACAACATTTCAGACGGAAATAATATTTCGATTTACAGTGTGCCGATACTGCATGAAATTGAAGCAGATGTATATTGAGTGTGGTCATTCCAGGTCAAATATTCATTTATAATTATGCCTTGAAGCAATGTTCTTGCTTATTCATCAGTTTTTATTAGATTGGCTGCCCATTAATAATGTCATCTTCAAACATTGCTTTGCCATGCATATTTGACTTAAAACAAACTTAGCAATGCAGTACAAAGAATACAAAACTAGTATGAAACTTAATATATGATTCATAAAATGGCACTTAATACATGATTCATTAAAAAAGGTTAAAACTTTGTAATATTCATAAGAGTGCATTTAAAGGCTGGAAATTAAATCAACTCTGTGGGATGCTGGACACCTATATACACCCAGTTGATATAAAGATCGAATTGCTCGTTTCATTGCATCGATGTTTAGACGGAAGACTTCACCGTGTGCGCACCATCCTGAGCACATTGGAAATCTTTATCTGGTGTTGAATATTTTGCCTCTTCATATTTTTCAGGTTATGCTGTGACAGTCGGAGAATTCACTGGAGATTCCATTCAAGGCAAGACTTCTTTGTACCAAAACAAGTTAAAAAAATTTGGGAATGTTTCTGAAACTGTTTTTGTCCAAAAAATGTTTTGAATGAATTGGCTAATATGCTGTTGGTTTAAGTTTTATGCAATTTGGAAGTTGGTTCAAATTTGACATTCACTTTTGTTTACAACTACAACTTATCATGTTTGGTAGATTCAACACCACTGACATTAATATGAACTTTAAAAAAAACAACTGATTGAACAAATAGAAACTCTTTAACCCATTAAGACGAATCCCTACATTTGCTTGATGTTTCATTGTTCATAGAAATGGCTTGTATTGAAGCATGTGGTTCATTCCGTACATTTTCACGTCCACCTTTAAATAAATTTCACCAATGAAGTATGAATGTCTTTGACAGGCAATCATCACCTTACTGTGCTGCCAAAAATCTATAAACGTGATCAAGCTTGATGTTTTTGTTGACCAGAAATTTAATCATTATTCACTGTTCTCAACTCTTTTTTGATCCATTTGCCACCATCTTGATATTCAGCAGATGCATTGAATCTGGAAACGCCGTAATTATGGGTGCTGTTTACGAACACAACAAACACCAATTCCCTCAGCATTAATAATATACTTCCATTACTTTGCATTTTATTCACAAAGTCCATGTCAATTTTAAACCAGCCTTGTATTATACAGTGACACCTCATCAATAACGTTATAAATTCACCTGTCTGATGACTTCAGGAGTTAAGTTATAAATACACCTGTTAAATGACCTGAGTAAAGTATGAACACATCTGCTTTTGTTCATACTGTTCATACTGAGTAAAGTATGAACACTTTAATTTTACATTAAAGTAAAATGAAGACCTCTGGAGAATAGGCAGCAATTTGAACAAGATTAGTGTTACCATAAATTCAATGAAATTATCATGAATAAGGACGTTCACACTCTATTATACAGCAGATTGACCCAACATCTGTTTGTTCATTGCCAATCGCAAATCTTAAAAATCTCCGAGCAATTCATCAGGCTGTTAATTGATTCCTTGAGATTTGATTGCCTATTATAAACTGACTGGGGGAACAAAAATCGATTACATCAAATGTATGTAATTATAACACAACATATGTAACATTATTTGTCTTTTGTCACCTAGAATATATTGCTGGAACACCAAAAGGATCTACACTTTTGGGGCATGTGAGTTTATATTATGTAATTTTATTTCTACTCTGAGTTAAGATCCCAAATAAGTAACTTGGTTTCATGAAAGGAAATTTCTTATTTTATTTGTTTTTGAAATTCCCTCTTTATTTTGTGAGATCGCCTCATGAGTAAAGGTATATAAATACTCCTGTTGGATGACATCAGGAGTAAAGATGTCTATGACAGGGTCTCTTCAAAAAGGGGATGTGCTGCTGCTGTTTATTCATTCCTTACCCTATAATCTTCTTCACCCCCCCCCAAAACCAAAAAGAAAAAACATAAAAATTATAAATATAGAAAATAACTTCCCTGATGATGTACCTGTACCAGACCCACTGTTCCCTTCTCAGCCTACCCCGTCACCCTCTAGTGAAATTAAGTTAATAAACTGAAAGATTGAATTAATGTGGTTATATGTGTGGGCAGGTATAAAATATAACTAGAATTGTCATTTTTAAACGGTGCGTAACTCACATTATTAGGTCATCTCTAACGAGATGACCTAATAAAACCAGTCTCGATGTCCGTACGTCCGTACGTCCGTCCATACGTACATCCCCATTTTTTTTCTTCCGATTTTCTTGATATTTGGTATGTAGGTAGATGTCGATGAGGGATGCACGACAGTATGACCTTTGACCCGATTGAAGGTAAAGGTCAACGTCAAGGTCACTCCAAAGTTGCGAAATTGTCCATTTTCAAAATCTATCTCCTCCGCCGTTTATGATCCGATCTTCGAAATTCCATTGGATTCTGATAATATGGACCAATATCTAAATTTGGTCAGTACAGGCCGGTTTCTTGAAATTCGTCCTGGTTATCGAGTTATGTGTCTTCAAAGTTGGAAAAATCGTCGATGTGATACGGTCAAAAAAATTTCGCCAGATCCTGATGAAACATGGTATGTAGGTCGGGGTCAATGAGTGATGCACGACGGTATGACTTTAGACCTGATTGAAGGTCAATGTCAAGGTCACCGATGCTGTAAACTTGTGAAATCATCCTTTGTCAAAATATCATCCGCCATTTATGACTCAGAAATGCGGTTTGATTTCTGAGGTCCGGTTTCTATCCTTTTGAAGACACATTGATCATAAATGTTCCAAATCAACCATTTTCAAAATCTATCTCCGGATAACTCAGAAATGTAGTTTGATTTCTGAGGTTTTCTATCCTTTTTACTCCCGGGCTTTCGTCTGTACGTTGAACCAAAAAACAAGTCGACATTGAAGCCATTCTAAGCCGATCAGAGATCCACATCTACAGAGCTTCAGAAATGACCATCACCCCCAACGGGGGGTAATTATTATTATTATTTTTTGTCAATAGATAAAGGGGTTATTTTCCTCCTTGGACCAGATGTTGTAATTGTTCATGACTCAAATGGCGCTCTTTAGCACGTGTCTGCACTTACTGTAAACAATGTTGGAGATAGGATGTAAGAAATGAAGCCATTTTGTGTGAGTGGTCGTCATCGAGATTCGCACAGGGTCGGGTATATACATGTGGTCTCCCGGCTGCGAGACCCTGACGACTGAGCCAACCACGCATGATTTTAGGCTTCTCTTGGGTTTCTTTGCAGTCTCAGACCATTCAGAATGAAGCTTTATTTTCTCCGACTTGTAAGAGGATTTGCCGGTCCTAATAGCACCACCGACTCCCAAACACTGGTTCGTGAGTGTCTTAAACTTCATGTAAATATGTTTTATTAATGTTAGTTTGTAATGTAGCCTACTTTTGAGTAAATTGTCAAAAGATTGTAACAGCATGCAAAATACGATCCAAAGTCATGTGACCTCGGTGATCGAATGTCATTGTACACCGAATAGTGAAATCGATCTTTATCATTATGTGCCGAACCTTGTTAGATACAAGTGTTAAGACTTATCAGATGCTGACTTGTGTCACCAAGTTCTGTATGTGTTGCATATCGTGTGTATTGCCTCATAGCAAAGTGTTATAGCTCTGTTATTTGTAACCAAGGCTGGCTGTGCTGATGTCGAATTATACTAATGGACACAGTGTGTTTCTTGTATAATAATAATGACAATCACGTGGAATATTATCGAAGAAACACACTGTGTCCACCATTATATAATGGATGTTTCTTAATTGATGATTCAATTGATGGATGTTTCTGTTGATTGATATACATAAAATACCCAGTGATGCAATGAGATGGTTACAATGTAACAACACCTGCTACACAATGTCATGACATACACTAATGGTGTCTGGGACACTGTTTATCAGTATATGTAGCATTAAGGTCAAGTCAGATTAGATCTGTGACTTGCTGCAGGTGCCATGTAAACCTTTACTAACCTTTTTCATGGTCGGGTTGTCGGCGACTTAAACCGTCTTCCCCACCAGGTTTTCTGGTGAGGAGGGTGTATGGATATGGACACCCAACAGTATTCAAAACAAAACCTGTCAAAGGGCAGAGGAGCTCCATGTGAGCCAACAGCCATCCATTTCTAGTGCCCAATTTTGTCTGCGAACGTCCTCCTGCAGTTGGGTTACTTTTTTGTAGGAGTTTGTTAGCAGGATTTGCACTCCAGCCACTGTAAAACCCCTCACTCTGCAAAACCCGCAAATGCAAAGAAAACTGGAAGCCCACTCCATGGGAGTACCTCCTGTGCTGCATCCCTTCGCAGGGCAGCTCACCGGATGATAGGATTGAGGCAAAGCCTGCGAGGCCCCATTCCTTTATGATATGAGGAAAACCACGGAGTAAATTTCCTGTGTCAGATTGTGGGAGAGTGTGTCGGGGTAGTGCTGAGATGTCGTCCACCAGACGGCGGCTCCTTGGGTTAACCTGAGATGGTCCCTTCGGGTGGGTGCCTGAAATGTCCTATCCCAAAGAGAGGATGATCACCTGTCTCTGTTATCTTCTGAGCTCAAGCGTTTGAACAGCGGTAATGCAGCACTCTCTGAGGTTCGGAAACCGGATAGTGGCGAGATCATGGCGAGTGGTTACACCGACTATTGGTCTGATTGTTCCGATGGTTACCATGCCCAAGGAGTTGCCGTAGCTGTGTCCAATAATCTGACTCCAATGATAATTGAGGTAACACTGGTCAACAAGCGTATTATGAAACTAAGGATTCGTCACTCCTTGGGTGTCGTTTCCCTGGTCTCTATACTTGCTCCGACTGAGGCGAGTGATCTCACCATGAAGAACGCATTCTATGCCACGCTCGAGTCTCTGGTTGATCAGTGCCTCAGTCAAGATACTCTTCTCGTCTTGGGGGATTTCAATGCATCGACTGGAACTGAAAGGAATGGTTATGAGACATGTGTTGGGCCCGAAGTATCTGGAACTATGAACCCGAATAGCACTAAGTTCTTTGACTTTGCAAGAAGTTATGGACTTAGGGTGGCTGGTTCATGGTTTCAGTGACAACAGACTCATCACTGCACTTGCTATTCTAACGCTGGCGGTGTGGCAAAGAAGATTGACCATGTGCTCGTTGATGGTCGCTGGAGGATGATCCAGAACGGCAGGGTCTACCGGAGTGCTCATTTCCTCAAAACTGACAACAGGCTTGTTGAAACAACTCTGAAGTTGCAGCTTAAATCTAGAAGAATGGTACCATCCCAGCCTCGGCTGGATGTTGGCAAGCTCAAGGATTAGAGGGTAGCTGAGGAATTTGCGCACAGGCGAAGTGGGTATTTGGAGGGTCTGGGTGCTTTGGGGAATCCTGAAGAGTTGTGGATTGCCTTCACGACCACCATTCTTGATGTTGCAGATGGATGTCTTGGAAATCACCAGAGGGTGAAGAAGAATTATGTCTCTCAAGGGACACTGGATGCCATTGATCAGAGTTGCAGGGGCAGGTTTAACGGCAGAGCTAAGCTGTTCAGAGAGTTGAGGCAAAAAAACTATACATGTGCTGAAGGTGGACAAAGAGGCCTATGTGTGAGGAATCTGTGAGGGGGTGGAGCATCAACTGTGGTCAAGTGATTCTCGTCCTGCTTACGGGAGAATTTGCGCACTGCGTTCCTCCAAGCCCATCTCACGTTGTACTGCAGTTTGAGCGTAGGGTGGTGGGCTATTGACAGAGGAGTCCGAAGTGAAGGCCCACTTGGCCGGATACTTTGAGCAGCTGTACCAGGCTGATCCAACAGCTGTCGAGTTGGATGTCAGGGGTGTTACTATCCCTCTTGCTGACCCTCCAATCAACTGTGATGCTCCTTCATTTGTGGAAACACAGGCTGCGTTGAATCGGTTGTAATGGGGTAAAGCTCCTGGGATCTGTGGCATCCATGCTGAACTTCTCAAGGCTGGTGAAAATGCTGTAATGTCATTGCATGCATTTCTGTGCTCTGCCTAGAACACAAGCACCATCCCAACTGACTGGAAGAGGGGCCTTTTTATCCCTCTCTGGAAAGGGAAGTGTGATCGCCATGACTGTAACAACTACCGAGGGGTGATGTTGCCCTTGGTGCCGGGCAAGGTCTTTGCTCGGATAATTCTTGATCGGGTTCGCCACCATCTGCTTGAGCAGTAGCCCTCAGAGCAGGCAGGCTTGACACCAAAGAGTTCAACAATTGACTGTATCCTTGCTCTTTGTGTACTCACCGAACGCAGATGAGACTTTCTGCAGGGGCTGCTTGCAGCCTATGTTGATCTCTGCAAAGCTTTGGATTCAGTGAATCGGCATGCCCTCTGGAGGATTCTTGGTCTTTGTGGAGTGCCACCAAAACCAATCAATCTGATGTCTGAACTGCACTCTGGAACTGAGAGTGCTGTGAGATGTGGTGGTACCATCTCCGACTTATTTCCTGTTGTTACTGGAGTTTGTCAGCAGTGTGTACTGGCCGCCACACTTTGCAGGGCTTGTATGGACTGGATTCTGGGGAGGATGTCAGAGAAATGAAGCTCCGGTGCATCGTTTGGGAATATTGTGATCACTGGCCTTGATTTTGCAAATGAGCAGTCATCTTTGCGGAAACTCTGGATATCCTTTTGGGGGCCCTTGAGGTGCTGAATGAGGAGTCTGAGCCACTGGGATTTTCGGTTTCCTGGGTCAAAAGTTAGATCCAGGCTTTCAATGACATCTTGTATGATACTATCTTGTCTGTACCTGTTTGTGGTGAGGATGTTGAGGTCATGGAGAGATTCACTTTCCTTAGCAGTGATATTGATGTCTCTGCTGGCTATGAGCCAGATGTCAATAGACGTCTGGGTCGGGGATGGGGAGTCATGGATTCCCTGGTTCATGGGGTGTAGTGCTGTTGGTACCTGTGCAGATGGGCAAAAGTCCGAGTCTTCAGGTCATTGATGCTTCCAGTCTTGTTCTACGGATGTGAGACTTGGACTCTGACCAGGGATCTGAGAAAGAGACTCAATTCCTTTGGCACCAGGTCTCTTAGGAGAATCCTCGGCTATCGCTGGTCGGATTTTGTGTCGAATGAGCAATTGCTGAGAGAGACTCAAATGAGATTTGTTACCTGCATAGTCCGTGAGCATCAGCTGTGGCTGTATGGAAATGTGGTTCGTTTTACTGACGCTGATCCTGCTCACCATATTCTCTCAGTGAGGGAGCCTCATGAGTGGAGGAGGCCAATGGGCCGACCACGTACCTCGTGGTTGCAGCAAATTGATTAGCATCTCAAGGAGATGGTGATGGGCCAGGCATCTGCCTGGGGGATGGCCAGATGGAGGCCCATGGAGTACCGGCGGAAAGTGGATGCTGCTCCTGCGCATGCTACCAATCCTGATATGACCTAACCTGCACCATTAAAATAATCAACAAGGTATATCACATATCTCAGAAACTCCTATATGTTATACAATACATGCATTGTGGGATACGGCCACGCACACGCACGCGCACGCAAACACACACACACACACACACACACACACACACACACACACACACACACACACACACACACACACACACACACACACACACACACACGTCAACTATGAATTGTTATTTACCTCAGCAGGGTGGAATGATTTGTGAACCATGGCAATCAAGCATAACCATAGCAACTGGACCCCTGGTACGTACAAGTACCACCAGTCATGAAAGAGTAAAATAATATTTCACATGATTGTACTTATTATTAAATATGAAACACACTGTGTCCATGGCTGTAGCTGGACATCAGCACAGCCAGCCTTGGTTATATATAACTGAGCCATAACACTGTGGTATGAGGCAATACACATGATATGTAACACATACAGAACTTGGTGACGTTTGTCAGCCGCTGATATAAGTTTTTAACACTGGTGTCCAACAGTGTTTGGCACATGATAAAGACTGATTTTATTATTCAGTTAAAATGACATTCACTCACTGAAATCACATTGCTTTGGAGTGTATTTTGCATACTGTTACATTCTTTTGACAATTCACTCAAAAGTAGGCAAAGTTATAAACTAATATTAAGAAAACATATTCACTTGAAGTTTAAGTATCTGGGTATTGATGGAGCTATTAGGACCGGCAATGTCATCTTACAATTTGGAGAAAATAAAGCTTCACTCTGAATGGTCTAAAGCTGCAAAGAGAGTCATCAGGGTGTCTCTGTCGGGGGACCACACCATGTATGTCCCTGACCCTGCATGTATCTCAATGCCGACCACACACACAAAATGGCTTCCTTTCTTACGCCATGTCTCCAACGTTATGTACAAGAAGTACAGAAACGTGCTAAATGGTGTCCTCTGTCTTATGAACAATTACAACAACCGGTCCAAGGAGGAAAATAACCCATTTACATAAAGACATCAAAAAAAAATCAACAATATGAGTTATGCACCCTTAAAATGACCAGGACTATTCTACAGGTAATGTCAGGTATGAGAGTATGTGCTCGACCAGCGCGTCGCTGCGTTCACTTTCGCCCAGTACTCCAGGGGCCTCCGTCTGGCCATCCCCCAGGCAGATGCCTGGGCAATCCCCATTTCCTTGATATACCGATCAACCTGCTGCAACCACGAGGCATATGGTCGGCCCTTTGGCCTCCTCCACTCATGAGACTCCCTCGCTGAGAAAATATGATGAGCAGGACCAGCGTCAGGAAAACGAGGCATGTGTCCATACAGCCGCAGCTGATGCTCACGAACTACACAGGTAACAAATCTCATCTGAGTCTCAGCAACCACTCATTGGACACAAAGTGTGATCAGCAATAGCCAAGGATTCTCCGAAGAGACCTGGTACCGAAGGAGTGAAGTCTCCATCTCAGATCCTTGGGCAGAGTCCAAGTCTCACATTTGTAGAGCAAGACTGAGCACCAAGGACTAAAGAGTCGGACTTTCATCCTCCTACATAGGTACCGACAGCGCCACACTCCATGATCCAGTGAATCGTTGACTCCCCAGGCCTGACCCAGACATTGATTGACCTCTGGTTCACAACATTCAGCATCTCTGCAAAGAAGAATGAATCAAATGAAGTTCAGAGATCTTCACATACCCAAACGATACACTGCAGCTTGACCTCTGAAATCTTCCTCAGAATTCAGTCCATACAAGTACTGAAAGTGTGGGGGTCAGAACACACCCCTGCCAAACACCAGTAACAATTGGAAATAAGTCGGAGATGGAACCACCACACCTCACAGCACTCTCAGTCCCAGAGTATAGTTCAGAAGTCAGATTGATTAGTTTTAGTGGCACCACACGAAGACCAAGAATCCTCCAGAGTGCATCACAATTCATTGAATAAAATTCTTCACAGAGATCAACATAGGTTGATCAAGCAGCCCCTACTGAATCTCTCATCTGCGTTCGGTGATGACCCAAAGAGCAAGAATACGGTCAATGTTTAACCTCTTTGGTATAAAGCCTGACTGCTCTGGGTGCTGGTGCTCAAGCAGATGGTGTGGGAGCAAATTCTTGCTACCTCAAGAACAGAAAACGTAAGTTCATGTACAAGCCGTTTATTCAGTAAAACAAAAGACACTTCTATGCACAGAAGGAAGGCTTCAGTCTGCCACATCGTTGCAAGCTGAAGACTTAATTCTACATAGAATATTGAGTCTATGTATACAGTTTTACCAGCGTGTGTCTCGATAACAAATGGAACTTTGTAAACTTTAAAATTGCAACATAGAAGGATAATTGGTCTGTTTTGGAGCTTGCTTATAGCCCTGAGAAAAGGTGTCAGGGGATATATTGCTGGTTCAGATGGTCATCAGATCGATAAGGTTTTGCAAGGTTTTTTACGACTTCAGAGGAATGTGTGTATTCTGCTTTTAACTAGCTTTCTCAGCATATACATTTATTAAATTATTTGTCAAAGTACTAAACTAAGTAAATCTTGCATTTTTACATTCAATTAATAATTGCGTTTCCACAATGGTAGCAAACCTGATCAAGAATTATCCGAGCAAAGACGTTGCCCGGCACTGAAAGCAGCATCACCCCTCGGAAGCTGTTGCTATCATGGGAATCACCCTTCCCTTTCCAGAAATGGACAACAAGGCCCCTCTTCCAGTCATTTGGGATGATGCGTGTTTTTCAAACAGAGCACAGTACTGCATGCAACGACACGAGTACAGCATTCCCACCAGCCTTGAGAAGTTCAGCATGGACCCCACAGATCCCAGGAGCTTTACCCCCTTTCAATCGGTTCACCGCAGCCTGTTTCTACAAACGAAGGTGGTTCACAGTTGATTGGAATGTCAGCAATAGGGATAGTTGCACCCCTGATGTCCAACTTAACAGCTGGTGGGTCAACCTGGTACAGCTGCTCACAGTAACTGGCCCAGCTGGCCTTCACTTTGGACTCTTCTGTCAAGAACCCACTACCCTCTGATCTAACTGCAGTGCACCGAGGGCTGGGCTTGGAGGAACGCAATGCATGAATTCACCTGTAAGCAGGATGAGAATCACTTGACCACAGGTGATGCTCTATGCCTTCACAGATTCCTCTCACACAGGTCTCCTTGTCCACCCTCATCGCACGTACAGTTTTATGCCTCAACTCCCTGAACAGCTCAGTTCTGCCATTAGACCTGGCTCCGTGAATCTGGTCAATGGTGTCCAATTTTTTTGAGAGAAAAAGTTCTTTTTCGCCTTAAGGTGGGTTCCAAGACAATTATACATCCGCCCGCATATGGCACAGACATGATGTGCCAATTGGCCTCTTCCAGTGTCACAAAGTTCCTTGCATACCCTCATAGGTATACAGTCACAGGTTCACAGTGGTTGACTGACACTTGTATTAATTTTAACTCAAAGTGTTATTTGTCTTTTTGTTTACTTTATGTCCACATTAATTTTGAATGAGTGCCTTTAACATTGGAGCTTCGCTTGATGATATGCTATAACATGAGCACAAAACAAGTGATATATAAACAGTAAGAAGAAAAAATATATATATATATATATATATATATATATATATATATATATATATATATATATATATATATATATATATATATATATATATATATTTGCTTACTGAGATTTTGATTTTTTTTCAGGTGGTCATTCTGAACTCGACAGACATGAATGCTCTGCTCAAAGTTACTGGAGATCAGGTAATTATTAATTATAGCAAATACAGTCAACAGATTGCTAACAAACTTTTGAAAACATGTGGTTCATTGTCAAAATGTTTTTCTTACAGCCAGCCTTTTAGTGGGGCAACTTAGCATAACAACTGTGCATTTTGTGAGGAAAGCACCAAATTTGGCACACTAGTAGCCTATCATATTTTGAACAGATTTGGATATTGGGCCATCTCAAATTCAGCCGCTGATGGCTGTGGCAGCAATTTTCCACTGCCATCAAAAATTTTGAGATGGCCCAATATCCAAATCTGTTCATAATATGATAGGCTACTAGTGTGCCAAATTTGGTGCTTTCCTCACAAAATGCACAATTGTTATGCTATATTTAGCTAAGTTTCCCCACTATTGTTTTATTCTACCTTTAGTAGTTGCAACCGGAATTATTTACATGATTAGGATTTTGTTCCCAAACACCCCTTATGTTTCCTACAGTTGCCCTGACCCTTGAGGATGATATATCCTTCATGCATTAGCAACAAGATGGTCGGGGGCAACGAAAGTCCATCACTAAGTAATTTAGATGACATAGCAACATGATGGACAATAGTCCATAACTTTTTCCACCCCAAGTTTAAGGCTCGTTGATAATTTTTATTTTATGATTGTCAAATAACTTCAAAAATGTGAAGGATAAAGCATGAAGAGATTTTTGTACTTGTATATTACTTAAAGGACAAGGGAATCGACAGAGCATTTTCATCTGGCACTGGAAAGACGAAAAATATAGGCAAGGGAAGTTACATCTGGATTGCAAGACTGATGAGACTGGTCGAGCGCAAAGTTAGTGAAAGGTGCTGATTTGATTATCTCTGACCTGGTAATCTCTTGAAGAACATGGCACTGAATATAACACCAAAACCATCACAATATATAGGTTTTGGACTTGGGGGGGGGGGGGGTTGCTCATAGCATTATGAAGCAAATGCTAACACTTGTTGAGAAGACAGACCCCTATAAAGGTTGTATTTATTGGTGATGACATAATTATTTTCCTTCCTTTCATTTTACTTCATGTAGTGTGATCTCTACGGAGTGTATGTTCGCTGAAGCAGTTTTTTTTAGCTTGGGTAACAATCCTGATCAGGTCACTCACTACTCATATGCAGTATACTCAGTTGAGGGTTCACAAATTTGGAATTTCTTCAGGCTACTGGCAAAAGCTCTCCTACTGTTCATGAAGGGCACCATGGGATCTTTACCGTCTCCCAACTAATGCTGTCAGACGGGTCTTCCAGCTTGCCATGCTTCCAATGGTTGGCACACACATTTATACCTCACCCAGCCTGTGAAACACCAGGAAGGCAGTTGATACCTCTGCCGAAATTTGAACCCAAGCTGGACAGCTCAGAGGTGAGTGTGTGCACCTTTAGGCTATTGTGGCAGCTCAAGTGATGTAATTGGTGACCAAAATTTTAAAAGGAGTTAAAAAGTAAGCTGGGATGATGCTTTTCATGTTTATAAAGAGACTTGTACAAGAATCCTCTGAGATTGCAAGAACTTATCCAAGGGAAATACTTTATACTAGTCTGCCGATGTCGTATTTGCCATACATGAAACAATGTTACATACCCTACGTTGAGGAAACCTATTGTCATAGCATCGATATTCATTCAACCTTAAGTGTTAATATTTCTTCATTAACATAATACGTATTGAAACACTATATCTCCTTATGCCATTTAAATTGCTATTTGTCCCATAATAAGTTTGCTTGTCGGTCTAAGGCAAGTCAACAATCACTTTGATATTTCACGTGATGAAAAGAGAAGCATTCAAGCAAACTTTTCCCTTGAGCAATTATTTTAGGTCATTCAAACTATGGACAGTTTATATTTCACTGTTTGGATAAAAGATCGCTTATTTATCCTGTTCTGTTGTCTCTGTTGTGCAGTTTGCGTCCTCGTTTGGCTACGCAGTACTGGTCACAGATATAAACAATGATGGGTATGTTTAAACAACTTTAACTGAATGGTTTCACTGCACACAATAACTATTTTCTCATAAATCTTAATAACCTGGCTCAGCTACTGACTAATTTATGTCATGTCGACATGAGTTTCTTAAAGGAATTCTGCATTTTTATTTTTATGTATCCTTTAACTTTCAGAGAACATATCAACATGTTTCAAACTTTAGTATATTATTTGATTTGAATAACGAGATATAACCTGTCCCACAAAAAGCAACTTGCTGTCAACATGTCTGGAGATGATGAGATACAAGGTCACATGACATTATTCACTTTTTAGCATTTACTTTCCAGGTTGTCCACCACTGGTAGTACGATTTTCGCTGTTGTTTACATCCAGCGCAATGAATTTGTTCACCGTTCTGCCATATCAGTTTGAACTTCAAGGGAAGTGGAAGTCTAAGGCAATCGGTCATAATTCTGATATTTGGGATGAGGAATTGATCAATGAATCAATAAATCAATTGATTTTTTTTGTTGGAAGTTATGTGCTTTTCATTATTTTAAAGAAAATATATCAAAGTTCATTGACAAATTCACCGTCAAAAATGGCGAATAGCCAAGAGTGCCATCCAGAGCTCGACTATGTTGGTTGAACTCTCCATACTTCAGATGTAAACTAGATCTGACATTGCATAGTTTTACGGTGAACTGCATCTCAACACATTTAAATGACAATTCACTGATTGTGAGTTGTGATGTTACTTGTGCTGAGAACAAGTTCACCAAATGTTAGCTTGTCATATGAACACAGCATAATCTATACTCTCTGCCATAAAAAAAAACAAACCGTGTGGAATTTATCATGTAATGGTTAAAATACTGTTCCAGCGTTCATTCCAAGGGCTTTTTTGGCATGAGGGATGTGCAGAACACCTGATTGAAAGTTTCCACATAATGTAATTTCCTCAAGCAATAATCGTTCATCACGTGCGATTCACGCACCCTTCGGGTCTAAGAGGTCACACAAAGCAATCTGAGCAAGTTCGTAACACTCTTTCTAAGACACCAGCATGTGTATCTAAAAAAACACACCGATTACATTATTTAACAATCCATTACAATGCCACGTCTGTCAGTCAAATACCCTGTGTTGAGATTGTTACTTCCAATCAAATACCCTGTATTGTATTGTTTCTTCCAATATATATATATATATATATATATATATATATATATATATATATATATATATATATATATATATATATATATATATATATATATATATATATATACATACACATACATATATATATATATATATATATATATATATATATATATATATATATATATACACACACACACACACACACACACACACACACACACACACACACACACACACACACACACACACACACACACACACACACACACACACACACACACACACACACATATATATATATATATATATATATATATATATATATATATATATAGTATTGTTAACAATCAAAATACCCTGTATTGAGATTACTTCCACATTAGGTCCTGATGTAAAAACATTCGCCACAACGCAGCATTTATGTAATTATGTTACAATGAAATGGACATGTAATTATTCAGCATTTATCTTTGTCAGAGGTTTGATAAACAACAATCTGGCATTTGGTTTTCTTAATGGCAGAGAGTACATTTCTAATCTATTGTGCAATGTCAGGCCAGAATTATATATTATTATTATGGATCAGAAATATCGGATTTTTGTGCATTACAGGTGAAACCCTGAAGATTTGAATGATGGAGCTTTATGATGTGCCAATGCGGATTAAAATTTGTAGACTCTATATTAAATTACACTCTGTTGTTGCAACTCCGTGAACAATCAGGAGGGCATTTCCGCTTAGGAATACCCCTTGTTGTGGCGCAGGAACACCATTCTCTATTTCGAAAGAAACTTTTGAAGATGGTTGTGTTCGTCCATCTAAGCACGTGAGATGTTGTACAGTCAGGACACAAGAGACAATCAATGAAGTCATCACTGCTATTGATAATGGCACATTGAAATCAGCAATTAACAATTTACCGTTTTGATCCAGGGAGTGCATCAATTGCAATGGACAGCAACTAAAAGATGTGATTTTTTTTTAATGAAGTCGAGCTGGGTTGTCGAAACTGATATGATGTCGCACAATCTCCCATACCTGTACTTCACATTAAAAACTCAAAAACATGATTTGCTTTGTTCAGTCTTGTTTCATTACAGACATAGATGTGTCAGTAATTAATGCTACACCCTGTATATAGATTACAATATTTTCCCACTAAAGGGGAGTCAAAGGTGGTGGAAATGAGAAATATAAGACTTTCTTGTTTTTCAAACTGGTTCAAAGCTTTGAAAATAATTGACAGTTGTTGACTACGTAAAATTTAATATATAGGCCGTTCATGAATCGAACACACATATTTTGCATTCTGAAGAGAGCTTTCATTATTGACATCGTAGGTTGAAAAATTTACACGCATGCACAAAACAGAATATATATATATATATATATATATATATATATATATATATATATATATATATATATATATATATATATATATATATATATATATATATATATCTCAGTGTGTCCCAAAAGTCACCTCGGGATTTAGAAATTAAATAATATTTCTGTTTTTTTAAATAATTTATGATAATTTTTAAACCACAAGAAAATTGACAAAATGGAGATAAATTTGCTTTATTTATGAAAAATGACGAAGC
>NC_140964.1:52477952-52537952 GCF_056783735.1 Eptatretus burgeri
GCATTAAGACTAAAACTAGGTTATATGCCAATATCTCTCACCGTTTGACCACAGCAGTTTGTAACCACAGAACTAAAAAGGTAAACTTTATTTTTGTATTCCCGAATGCAAATAGGTGTGGTCAATAAGGCATCATGTACAATGACACTGTGTGTCTCAGGGCAACATGAGGGTGATCTTTTACGATTTGTATCAAATAATTTTACTGCCTTGATCATCTACAAAATGTATAACGACCCTTGCCTGAGGATCCCTCAATCTCATCACTCAAACACACATGACATTGGTGAGTTAAAACAAATCTTATATTCATATAAGCCTGGGGTTGGGGTTAACAGTTAAGGTGCTTGGCTTAAGATCATAGAGTCTTGATTTCAAGCTCTTGGCGGGCTGTTGAATTAATACCAGGTAGGGTTGACTCAGTTTGTCATCCATTCAAGGCTGGCAAAATGAGTACCAGTGGGCTGATAATGGTGGCATTGCATCAGCAGCACAGCTGTGTTCCCAGAAAATGATGCAGCCAAGCAGTCACAGGCTGCATACAAATAAATAAAATATATTTATATCAAATGGAATAATAAACTTGCTACACATTTGAACTTTTGTGGGCATGAAGTGATTGTCAGCCGATGGTGAAATTTCCCTTAGTGCCAACCAATTGATAGATCAACAGACCCCGATGTTGGCATGGGTTAATCCCTGCGTTGAAGTTATTTGGATCAGGTTTGGAGTCGCTTGGATTGGCCGACAGCTGATGGCACTGGAAGTCATTGGCTGAAAGCTTATGTTAAGTTCATGATCATCAAGTGAAATTCAACATGTGGAATCTCTCACGATTGGTCCTGAGAAGACAAAATCTGATCAGTTTCCATTGCCACCCCCCCCCCCCCCCTGCACGAATGATTCACCAGCTTGCCTTTGGTCATGTCATGTCTGTATACATGAAGCCGAAGGGAGAATTATTGGTCACAGCTGCCATAATAGCTGAAAAAACACGATTGGCATTGAGTTTGCAGAATTTAGGAAGGGACCTTACCTCCATCTTGAATTGTTCATGGCACCCTTACAATGGTTTGAATTTGCAATGGTACTGACATTGACATTGCTCCGGACAAAGGGAAATGCATTTGTCAAAATGATCTGGAATTCCTTGGGGATTTATGCATATGTGTGGACTGATCCTTTCTGCAATCCTTTTATTATCATTTAAAACTCCCACGGTGGTACAGCCATGCTGGTGATCTGGAACCCAAACATTAAAGCTAGTTCAGCTTTGTTTTTAACTCATCAGGTAAACATTGTGACAGATAATGAATGTGAATGACTTTCGATGCAATGGTGTATGTGTACAATCACTGATTTACTTTATGTACTGTATTCTGAAAAAAAACACAGGAACAATGGCCAGAGCCTAATCACAAAAAGAAACAGCACACAGAGTAAAGTAGGGGCAAGATCACCTCCTGGTCTTGGTTACATATGTTAGTAGAGGATAAATGGGTTTTCTGAGGCAGCCATTCAAATGAATGGGGGGAAGGGAAAAACTTTCTGACTCAAGCCCCAAAAGCCCAAAATAGGAGACTGATTTTCTCCCCACCTATCCCCTTCCCTCCCATACAAGCAAATATAAAATTGAGACTTACTGATTAAAGCACTTCTTTCCTTTCATATTTTCATTCCGCTCAAAGAGCGAACCAATGAATATTCATCCATGTTCTACTATAGGGAATAACTTAATTTTCTTATTACATTCATCACCATCGAGTATATGCACTTTATCTCTTCAAGCACGAAAGAAAGGGCTGTTAGGGTTACTTTTGTAAAATTAGGTCTTGTAAAACGTAAATCCCTCATTCAGTTTTGTAAAATGGGGAAGTGCTTTTTAGAGCACAGTCGTACCGTGAAAATGAGGAAGTATTCTGTGCCCATGTCTCTCATGGTTATATCGAAATCATCAGAACACTAACAGAACAAAGTTTAGTTAAAAATAGCTTTTAAACGTAGGTTTTATCAAAATCATTCAAAGCAAGATGTTTCATTTTCATATTAAAATGAGTCAGCCAAGATGCCTCGCCCAAACCAAGTCATTTCCTATGAGGGACAAGTCAGGGACACACCCTTAAAAACACCATTGTTATGTAATCTCCCATTACGTCATCAAGTTGCTTATTTAAACCAACTTGTGTGCCGAGCGTGTTTCATTCAGAGAATGGATTGTGCATAGGAGTACTCCAACCTTACGGATCAATCGTTTTCACAAGATGAGAGGTGAGATTCTCAACCCAATTCATTACTTGTTATTTAAAACAGAATTAAATCACTATACAACCAATAATTTTTTTTTTTTTCTAACAGGTTGTCCCCAATAAAAACATCGTTGATGACTGATGATGAAAATGAGTTATTTGAATTACACGATGAGTGGATAAAAATGAACGACTTTCTTAAAGACATTCAATCGTTCAGAAGAGAAGTGAATGATATTATTGTTGACTGGAAAAAAGTTCTCTAACGTCCTTTGATCTTCAATGACCCGAGTCCAAGGTGAAAAATTATCACTTTGTCTCTGCCTCCGTGTGTGTGTGTGTGTGTGTGTGTGTGTGTGTGTGTGTGTGTGTGTGTGTGTGTGTGTGTGTGTGTGTGTGTGTGTGTGTGTGTGTGTGTGTCTTTGACTCATTATTATTATTATTATTATTTTTTCAGTTTAAACACCTGTCTAGATGAACCAAACACAACTTAATCTTCTGTAGGAATCTGACATGACACTATCTTCTGGAGGTAAATGTTATATTTATTATTTTATTAATATCATAATAAAATCATCTTTATCTACCCTAATTGTTCTTCACTCTTTGTTTTGAACAGAATATGTTGATCGAGTTTCAAAATCACAAGACATCTGAAGCAGACTGCTGGGAAAGATCGTTCATTCTCACAACTGAATATTTACCCAAAGAAAAATGTTTAATATTTTCAATCTTGATTAATTATATTAGCTTTGCTTTCAATTATTTAATTCTTAATTATAAAAAAAAGAATAAAGGAAGTGCAAAGGGGGGGGGGGTAGGTGCGCTCCCCCAACGACCCACCACCCCCTCATCCCACCTCCTCCCCTCCCCATGTGTGTGTGGGGAAGGGTGGGGGTGGGATGAGGGGGGTGGTGGTTCAAAGGTGGGGGTGCACAGGGGGTGGGGGTTGTGTGGGTGGGTGGGGCTTGTGTGTTTGGGGCTTGTGTGGGTGGAGCTTGTGTGTATGGGGTTTGTGTGGATGTGGTTTGTGTGGATGTGGTTTGTGTGGATGTGGTTTGTGTGGATGTGGTTTGTGGGTGGAGCAATTTTTTTTTAAATTAAATAAACATGTGTGTGGGGGAACTAATTCACTAATTACTAATTATGTGGATACGGTGGTTGTAGCTAATGTGGGTGGTGTTTGCATGGGTGGAGCTTGTGTGGGTGGTGCTTGTGTGGATGTGGCTTTTGTGGGTGGGGTTTGTGTGTGTGGAGCTTGTGTGGGTGGTATTTGCGTGGGCGTAGTCAAAAAGGAGCGGAGTTAAAAAAAAAAGGGGTGGAGTCAAAATTTAGGTATTTATTTTTTGGATTTATCTTTGTCTTTTGTAATTCCTGTGAAACTGAACCAGTCCAAGGAACTCAATCCATTACATCAACGATTTTAAAAAGTTAATTTGTCCATCGCTTAGGGCCCTGTCACACCTTGACGTTTTAGCCAGGAATGGCAATGTATAAAATGCATGTAAAACGTTGGCGTACGCTGAAGTTTTGAGGTTTTTTTTAAAGTTTTGGTCGTATTCATAACGTGTTGGGTGTATGCATAACGTATTAGTAATGGGCACAGAACGTTTCGTTGTGTTCAAGATAACTTATACCAACAAATGCTTAGCCTGTTGTCGGCGTTCACAACCTATGCCCAACGATAGTTTAACTTAGTCATAGCACGCTGCACGTATCGCCGATGAACTCGTGGCGTTCTCTGTTAAAAACCTGCCGCACGCCGATTTAAATCATAACCGCCTGAAAATTGGAAGTGTCAACATCACAGTCACACCTTGACGATTTAGCCAGTGTATGCCAACCTATGAAAAATGTGTCTAAAACGCTGGGACACGTCGAATACGGTATGGGTAAGTTGTGTGTACATTAGGAGCACGATGAAAAACAATGAAGTACGCTGGCATATTATGTAGTACGTCGAGTACGTCGTGAAATTTCAAGCATGCTGAAAATTTTACGACGTACTCGACGTATGGCTCACAATTTCCGCATAAGCTGGCATAAGTTCTCGGCACGCTCCGCAATGGTTTGCACACGTCGGCCACACGTTACTTGTAAGTTACTCATAAGTCGAAACACGTCGAGGTAATGTTTAGCATACTCAAAACTTAATTTTTAACCTATGTGTAGCGTGCTTTGAACCTATGTGTAAAGTATCTCAAACGCACATTGGCGTATGTAGATGAATTTGATTGACGTCTTCCGGACAACCACAGAACTTACTGAACGTGTTTCTAACTTACAGCTACCGTATAATGGCGTATTGGCAGCGTTTAGAGGAATTGGTATATACAAATGGGCTTCACAAGAGGAACCCGTCAGTGTTCCAGACTCCATGTTGAGTAGATGTCAGTGGCAGTAGCAGTAGCAGTAGTAGTAGTAGTTCGAGAGAATTTAGTGATGTCGATGTTATTAGTAGTAGTAGTTCGAGAGAATTTAGTGATGTCAATGTTAGTAGTAGTAGTAGTATTAGTAGTAGCAGTAGTAGTAGTTCGAGAGAATTTAGTGATGTCGATGTTGGTAGTAGTAGTAGTTCGAGAGAATTTAGTGATGTCAATGTTTTTAGTAGTAGTAGTAGTAGTAGCAGTAGCAGTAGTAGCAGTTTGAGAGAATTTAGTGATGTCGATGTTGGTAGTAGTAGTATTAGTAGTAGCAGTAGTAGTAGTTCCAGAGAATTTTGTAATGTCGATGTTGGTAGTAGTAGTCGTCGTAGTACTTTCAAGTAACGTGCTGCAAAGTGTGAACAACGTTCGTGTAACGTGCTTACAAAACGTTACTCATAGGTTAGAAATAAGTTTCGGGTACGCTAAACATTACCTCGACGTGTTTCGACTTGTGAGTAACTTACAAGTAACGTGTTTCGACGTGTGTCAACGATCGCATAACGTGCCTACAACTTATGGCCAGCGTAGCAGAATGTGTGAGTCATACGCCGGCATACGTCGTAAAATTTGAGGAAAACCCAAAAGTTCAACGTTTAAAGCCAGCGTACTACGACTTATGCCAGTGTTTTTCAGCATGGTATTAACGTATACAAAACGTACCCATAACGTATTCGACGTGTGCCAGCGTTTTAGACAAATTTTTCATAAATCGGCATACGCTGGCTAAATCGTCAAGGTGTGACAGGGCCTTTAGCATAACCTTTTTCAAAATGAGATTTGCACCTGTATATTTCCAATACTAAAAAGATAGAATTTGTTTGTGTATGTGTTTGTTTGTCCTTTATAGGTGGCCGAACCGTTGGATGGAATGAGATGAAACTTGGCATGAGTGATCCTTGGGATATGAGAACGGACATAGGGGGGGGGGGTCGAGTTCAAGGTCAAAGGTTACGGGGTCAAGGGGTCAAGGTCACCGGGTAACTTCAATTTCTCAATTTCGTCCGATCGAGACAGGACCAACGCCATTGAACAGATAATAATCAAAATTAATACTGAAGGACCAATTTTGTGCCCCGTCTGTGACGGGGTTTCGGCTAGTTCTTACTACATAACCAACTTTGAACTTAGGTTTTCTGACATTAATCTCTTTTTCATATTCTAATTTTGTAAATGTTTCTGATGGTTTAGTATTTGTTGAGGTGTGAATCATATCATTATACTTATCTACAATATCCTCAATTAAAGATAACCATTGTTGAGAACCGAGTTGAGTGAATTTTTTTATATAGTCTCTCTTTTAAAGTGCGATTGAATTGCTCAATAACAACCACTTTTCCTTCATTAAAGGTACTGCATAATATAATGTTATTTTTAAGAAAATTCATAAATGTTTTGTTGTACAACTTGGTACCCTCATCAGTCCACAATTTTTTAGGTTTTCGCTTACTTTAATTTAAATATCTGTTGGAAGGCTAACATGAGTGTATTCCTGGTTTTGTTTTTCAAAGGGACAACCCAGGCATATCTACTCCTCAAATCAATAACGGTTAAAGCATACTTGTACCCCTTATCATTATTGAGTTCAATCAAATCAGCGGACCAGATATAATCAACTTCCTTGGAATAAACCTTCCTTCTATGAAACTTTGTGATTATTGGTTTATGTCATTCATCAGCTAATTGCTCTTCAATCTTAATGACATCATTAGAGCCTTTAAGTTTTTTTTGAATTTCCAAGCCCAAGTTTAAATTTAGCACCGACCATCTTCACGATGAACCTATCAACTTTTTCTCTCAAGGTTGGATTTTGTATCAGAGACAAATTATACAACATTTCTCTTTCGGCTTCATGTTTTTCTTCCAACGTGCTATTTCCATCATCAATATCGTGCCTCATGCACACTTCATCAACCCCATTGATAGGTTTGCTCCACGGTTTAGGATTGTCAGCCTCATCTAATCTTTTATTCAAGTTTGTTCCTGGACCACAGAAAGAATACCCTGGTAGATGTAATTCCCCTAGAATTCCAGTAGTTGTAAATATACTTCCTGACAAAAACGTTTGTATATCTTCCCCACGTTTGTGTTTTGAGATAAATTTACTCTTTTTAGAGCCACACACCGAACATGTACCTTTTTGTTTAACCCTGTAATTTTTACTTTTAAAATATGAGATATTTTCGGTATTAGTTTTCTTTTTACATTTGAGAAAATTCCTTCAGAGTGCGAAAACCTTTTTAGTTTCCAACATGCACATTTGAATCTTAATATTTAAAACATAACAAATCCTTAGAAATGTTGTCACTCTCTCCTCCATTTATTGAAGAAAAAAAAATGTAAAACTTTAATCAAAGTCAATCACACCGACATCATCAACATAATATATTTTTCCTTCTTTCTCTTTTTATCTCGACTTTCTCATTTATATCTTCTCCCTGAAACCGATGTTAATAGTCTTGACGCAAATATTTCTAAAGACTTGCCAATTCTTTGTTTTCCTCCTTGGTGCGTTGAGATTGATTTATTTTCTGTAATACCTTCGATCTTTTAAAAATCTTACTGGTTTCCATATTTTTACATTTATTTATTCTCTCTCTTTCCTCCCTCTGCTTCTCCTCCTCTCTTTCCTCCTTCTCTCTCTTCTCACTTGTCTCCTTCTCTCTCTTCTCCCTTGCCTCCTTCTCTCTCTTCTCTTTTTCTTCCTTCTCTCTCTTCTCCCTTGCCTCCTTCTCTCTCTTCTCTTTCTCTCTCTTCTCCCTTGCCTACTTCTCTCTCTTCTCTCTCTCCTCCTTCTCCTCCTTCTCTCTTGTCTCAGTTTCTTCAACTCTTTCCTTATCCCTTACTCTCCGTGAATCACTTTCACCCCATAGAATATCATGCATATATTCATCAAGATTTCTTGTTATTCCTGCATCCAAAATACATTTTTTTTACAACAGGAAACCAATAGAATTTCTTCTGAATTTCTAAAAGAGCCTTACATTTTCTTAACTTTAACATTTTTTCATTATTTAACATTTTAGTTAAATCCAAAGTTGTTGGTTTATTAACATCAGTATAAAGCCAATCTTTTATTGAAAATACCTCATTCTTATGTTGTAGAATATATTTATTAAAATACCGAATACCCTTTTCTTGAAGGTATGCTTTACTTGGACACAGAAATGATAATTTCCTTGAAGCCTTCTTGCTGCCATTTATGTATTAGAAATATATGACAGATTAATATAATGATAGGAAATACTTCCCCATCTTCCCATAGTTAAATCATTTTGTATTTAATTACTTATTATATATAATCCTGTTCTTTGTGTTTTCATGATATAAACTATGGCAAAACCATTAGTGAATTTACCCTTATTAAATTCTTTTATTTGTTGTTTACTAATCGTGCTTCCACAAAACTCATTCTCGGCACCAAGTGGATAATATTCTTCCTTACGAGACTGATTTAATTGTTCCAGGTATTCTAGGTTAATTTTAAATGACCAATTATACCCTAAATCATTCATATCATATCCACATTGTTCTATTCTCATACAAATTATACGCCCTTCTTTATAAAATTTTATTTTCATTGGAACTGTGAATTCTGTATGACCTTGAGATAAAATCAACACTTATGTATCTTTGGAATACACAGCCGTTTTATTTAAGGACATATATTGTGATAAATCACTTGATCTCAACAAGTCAGTCGGGCTTGGATAATTTATTAATTTATAAGCATTTTTCATATTAATATTTTTTGCTATACTATATTTCTCTCGATTAGCCTGTGCTTTTGCATAATAATTTGATAAATCAATATTCAGTTCTTGGGATACACCAAAGATAGAACCATCTTTCCCAATATAAGTCATTTATATTAGATTAAAAATAGTCATTAAAATTTTTTATTTTTGTTGAGTTGAAATAACACATATAGACATAATTGACCACAACACTTGGAATTTAATTATTGGACTTGAAATGTTTGATAAACACCATTCTGTAAGAATTTTATTGCTTCAACTGGTGGTGGAAGACCAAAATGGTCAAAATAATATTTGTCTTTACTATTAAAAATAAAAACCCAATGAGAACCGTTCCCATTATTATCTTCTAAGTTCATAATAATATTCTTTGTAGATTTAGACACGTTTGTTTATTCATATCTCATACAAATAACCACATTATGAATTTTTAATTTCTTACAATATTCGTTAAGTTCTAAATTTGATGTTGTATTCTTTCCAGATTCTTTAAACCACTCATCAATGCTCATTTATTTATTGGCAAGATATAATCCATTACCCATTTTAGTTAATTTTACACCTGCTTGTGCGATAGAAGAAAGCATATCTCCAACTAACAATCTCGCTTTATCAGGCAGACTTTCAAGTTTTTCAGCAAAATCTACAATTACACCACTTCCACTAATTTGTTTCTCCAACTCTTTGTTATGTATTTCCAATTCTTTTTAAGCTCGGAGTTGAGCCTTCGTTTCGTTGGCAGTTTTCACCGCTGCTGAAATACCACCCGTCAATGCTCCAGCCGCACTGAAACCAGC
The DNA here is from genome assembly GCF_056783735.1 of Eptatretus burgeri. Taxonomy (NCBI): domain Eukaryota; kingdom Metazoa; phylum Chordata; class Myxini; order Myxiniformes; family Myxinidae; genus Eptatretus; species Eptatretus burgeri. The sequence continues at coordinate 52,487,177 of NC_140964.1, forward strand.
AAATAAAGGAATTAGAAATGGGCGAAATCCTCCACTCATCTCTCATTGAATATTTCTTCAACATTGGTTTTGACATTTTAATTTTAAGTGAGCCAGTATCATTCAAGATTTTCACCTGTTCTCTTGTGAGCAAAACATCAATTCTTACTGCTCCTTTTCTCTGAATTGTATTAACGTTAATCATACAAGGCATTTGATTTTGAAAACAAGATGATATTTTATGAAGATTGATTTGATTAACATATACCCCAGTTGGCACTTTACTATTCATTTATTTATCAAAAAAATTATGTGAGACGAATCACAACACGATTATCTGTATTAATCTGTAATTCTGTTTCTTCCAAAAGCAAACAATATGTATCAACTTCTTCACTCTTTCCTCTTTCAATGTATAGGGAAGTATCCACTCGATTAGACTTTATAATTTCCTTTTGAGCACTCAGGTCATTCACAAAGATTGTATCCAGACTTTTAAAATGCTGTCATATCCAAAATAGGTTCTTTATTTCCATTGCTTTCACACACCTTTTGGTAAGACTTGTATGCTTCAGCATAATCATTTTTATCCCCAATTAATTTCCAATCAATCTCGTGGATAAAATGTTCCATCGAGAGAAACGCGAAGTTGTTTCACCTTAGCATTATCACTCAATGCATTATTCTTATCAGTAACAGTATCACCATCTGGTGTTTAAAAAAAATGAGCCACAGATATCGTGCCTTTCCTTCCAGAACACCCAAATTCCACGTGTCAGTGGTTTGGTTCAGTTTAACGTGTTGACATCTTCTTTTAAGGTATGATACATTGAGTGGCTTCTTTGAGTTAAGTCTTCTATTCAACATCTCTTCTATTTTAAGATTAGGAATATATTCATGAATATACCAGCTAATTTCATCAATAACAAATTTATTCTGAGCAGCAAAAGCATTAGCCATACCAAAAATCAATCTATTTTCATTATCATTCCTTTGCAGTTGAAATCTAATTTTAAGACCATACAGAACTTTATCATGATCACAAAATCTAAATATACCTTCAAGAGGAACTGCCACAGTAAAACTATTACCTGCTTTTCTATCATCATTGTACATTCCTTTCCTTTGACTATATCCAGGGCCTGTGTTTGTTCCCGTTGACATATCAGGAATAAAACCTTCGACAGCCCCCTTTTCCATTCCATCACAAAATGAATATAGTGTAAATTTCATCATTTCAGATGCAGCAGAGACATAATCAAGGCTTCAACTTCTTGTGTTCCAATGTACAAACAAACACTATCAAACATTTTCCAGAATAAATCATTTATGAGTGTAGCATTTTTGTTAGTCGCAACATTAGTGAATGGAAATTTACACAACAAGAAACTTTCGGCGAGATTGAAATAAGTTTGTTGATTATTTATTTCAAAACTTTCTGTTCCATTTGCATTCCAGTCTGTTGCAGTTATGGCATTTACCTTGAAGTCGTCTTCTTTTTTAGTGGAGTTTGAGATGACAATGGTATCATCCAAATAATAGATACTATCAATTGCTTCCATACTTGTATTTATTTAGGAAAAAAGATGTTAAACTTTTGAAACCCTGACCCAAGTATTTGAATTATTTTCTGTCGTTCTTGGGGAGACAACTGAGTTTTGCCTTTCTTAATTTATTTTATTGCTTGTAATTTATGAGATTCCTTCTGGGCATCTTTTATACTCTTTACAGCACCTGCTACATTTCCCACAGAAGAAGCAGTTGAACCAATTAGGTCTTTATGTTTAAGAAGAGTTGAACCTATACCAATTAAAGTATCAATTATCCCATCTCCTTTTTTCCAAATTAATGTCCGACACCCCTTTGTCTCTCAGGTTTATAGTATCCTCTCCCAAGATACATACATTCACCCTTGTAGTATGGGGAAAGGAACATCTCATCCCCTGTAATTATTTTATATTTTCCAACTCGTGCTTCCTCACAATAACCATCGTATTTATTTTTTGGAAAACTTCACGTTGGTGAATTCTGATGGATATAATTTCTCCATTAAAATAAATCATGCGATTATCTTGGTCTTTTATCCTAAAATTTACTCTGTATATGGTTTTTCCTGACACTGGTAGATAAACCAGATTTTTGGGTTCCATATTGAATTTATAACCAATTGGGGTGAGTATGCGCTGAATGAAAATATTGCATTTGTTCTTATTCCATCATTATAAGCACCATCAATCAAATCACAGTGAATTGATACCGAATTTATGCCTGAGGACATTTGAATGACATTATCACTGTAAAACGTCCCATTAGTTTCAATCTATTCTGAGGAGAAACCCAATAACTCTCTAAATGAATTATCAATTGTGAAATCAACCTTGTCATTATTTTTAAGTTTAATCGTTGATTTTCAAGTATGTTTTTGAATATCTATAACAATATTTTTTGGTTCATCACCCTGCTCTTTCATAAGACGAGCAATTTCGGAAGGTATTTGAGAAATCTAATATGCTCCAGGTGAAACTGTTATTGTTTTATATCCACTTCCCGGATTATAACTCAACTTGTCATTTTTCTCGGTGATATTAAATAAGGTTTCCATGGACAATAAAGACGCCTCATATTCTTTTGTTGCGTCAAGTTGTAGTGGGTATGGGGATGAAGATGTGGGGTCGCTTGTTGTGATATTAAAACTAAGGATTGTGTTTCTCATCTTATTTAATATGAGATAAAATGTCTTTGTATTGACATTTATTAATTATTTTCATGTTCATCAACTGGTCTAAAATGGCTGATGCTTCATTATACAATTGTTATTTCCAGCCTTCTTACAACCTAACAGCAACAACAGTCTATTAACTAATTGTGATGGGTCATTTGGAAGAAAACTAACACCTGAACCAAGGATACTTAAGCCTGAATAATGTATTTCTCCTTCTCATTCTTCCTACTTTTAGCAGATAGACGAACCTTATAATTAAGAGAGTCCAGCAGATCAATTGATACTATATCTTCCTTATTTTTCATATCCAATGGTTTATCAAAATACTTTGATTCATCCCTCACAGTTGAACCTTGTTTTCCATCTTTTGTTGGAAGAAACATTAATCTCGGATTTAGTTTAACAGAGGGTTGAAGAGAACTCAAGAACCTTAATTCATCATTAAATATCAATCCCTTTTCATGAACAAGATGGAATATTGCTGGTTGTTCTGTTGGAATGAGACCTGCTATGGTTTTTGAATCTGTTGAATATTCATTGTTTTGTGGAGCATTCACAACATAATCAGGGGGTTGATTAATCTCTTCCAGTTGTTGAAATAATCCTTCATCATCATATTCTAATTCTCCAATATGCTCCAATTCTTCCTTCGTCATTTGACTGAAATCTTTTAACATTTGAAGTTTTTTTAGGAGTATATTCTATTGTGGGAACTGTAGAAGCATCAATAATTTTTTCTTGGGAAGTTTTTAAAAGTGGATTAAAATTTTTATCTTTTCTTTCAAATGATTCTTCACCCGTTAGTTTCTGTCTGCGTTTCTTCTTTATGTTTTCCTGTTGTTTTACAACTTTTGAAACCAACTCTTGATGTTCCTTAAATCTTGTTGCTCTTTCTTTCACATCCATTTATTTATTGGAAAATATCATTTGATGAATTGTAAAGATCAACAGGGAAATTTTCCTTTTCTTCATCATCCAAGTAGATGTGTTCAAATAAATCCTTTTCTTTAAATATTTTATCAAATTGTTTATTAACATTAATACGAGTTGTAATTTCTTCTTCACTAATACTTGTATCTCTGCTTTTCATACGTTTGCATTGAGTTTCTTCATCAACATCAAAACCGAATGATAAAATATTAACCCCATTACCACTCAGATGTTTAATAATTTGTCTCATTCCTTCTTTGCCTGGTGTTGGCTTAATGGTTAGGGTAGTGGGCTTGGGATCCTAGGGTCCTGAGTTCAAATCCCGCTCAGCTGTTGAATTAACACCAGGTGGGGTTGACTCTGCCTGTCATCCTTCCGAGGTCGGCAAAATGAGTGCCAGCATGCTGGTATACTGTGTCGGAGTGGCGACCCGTCCAGGATTGTTCCCAATAGCCAAGGAGACTGCTTCGGCGGCACCAACGCTCTGCACAGAGTATGGTCCTAATGGATGGATTCCTTCTGGATTAGTTTCTAATATCCCAAGACCACCAGATTTTAGTTTCTTTAATTCACTCTTACAATGTGAATAATTTTGTTGTACCAAGAGAAACCTCCTCAAATATTTGACCTTCTTTCCTCAATCGCATATGTTCCTCTACTGAAATATAGTAATAATCTTCACCTTCTACTTCTCCAGGTCTTATTGCTCTAGTTGTTGTTGATACAATTTGAACTACATGGTGCTTTTTAAGCAAATTTACAATATTCTCATTTGTACTATACAAGAACCTTGATTTATGAAAGTTTTTTTTCCAGAAGCAGATTTACCCACAAGATTTATAATTATAGTTGTCATTTATATCTGTAATTGTTTATATAATAAAAATATATCCCTTAATATCTCATCTTGTTTCACAACAATATATTTATATTTTTCAGTCGTGTGCTTCATATAATCCCCAAAGTCCTTTTTACTGCATAATGTAGAACAATTGTCTCTCCAAAAATTGTTTATATCTATTGAATTTAACTTGAATAAAATAAAAGTATTAGCATTGTTTCTTATTGAGCGACGAGGGAATTGAAAGTATGATTGACCAAGATAAATACAATTACAAGAAGAATGTCTCCCTCTTGTGTAGTAGCTATCCATTACCATTTGGTTTACACATTTACACATTTACTCATTCACACAATCATCAAAGATAACGAGGTTCTTTTTTGATTTGTTCAAATCTTGGGGAGAAGGTATATCATTCGTATTATCACTAAGAATACAAGTTATCGGTTTTGATTTATTTTTGTATCTCTGTGTATCATAAAGTCGTTGTTTTATATCTTCAATGTTGTAATCATTTAGTTTGTTTTGAAGTTTAAATAAACTGATTAAATCTTCTTTTTGAAGACCAGCATTAAAACCTTGTGAGAGTAGTTGATACTCAGGTTGAAAACTCAACTTTGTGAAAATTATTAAATTATCATAATCTAAAAAGTTGGGAGTAAGGAGCATCTTTAAAAGTAAGCAGGTTTTTCCACATCTGCTTGAACCAACTATGAGACATCTTGATGAATTTGGAAGATTTTTATGGTTGTTAAATTTCATCTTATTTTCCCAAATGGGTAAAAAAATCATTCATTTATATATTTGGAAAACAGGTTATTTAATTTATTATTGGCTTTTTTGGAAACTCCATATTTTATCCTAAGTTCAGGTTTAATTTTAAGATATCCATTATTTTACTTGTACAATATCTTGTGTTGCTATTTCCCTGAAAATGGCAATCGTGAATAATATATAAGAACAATCCTTTGAACATTTCTCGAATACGTTCAGTTTCTTCCCTTTTAAGGAAAGGTGTGTTATCACCCTCATACTTTACATTCATTTCTCTAATCAATCTTGAAAAGTAATTCATTTTTGGTGTAAATCTAAAACAATTATTTTCCTTTTTATATTTTTTATTATCATTAATTAGAAGATAATCACAGAATATACATTGTTGATAGGCTTTTGACTCTGTGTTTAATCCCTGTCTTTCACACGCAGGACAATTCTCAAATTTGTCAAATGGAGAATCAGGGAATTCAAGGGGCTCAAGATCTAGTATACTATTCATATTTATAAAGTAAAACTTAACTTCAAATAAAATTCATCTTCGGTATCATCTTCAGTACTTCCATTGATGCTTTCACAATCATCTATAAAGCTACTTTCACAACTATCGTTTGAACACAAACTCTCAGTATCATAACTGTCTTCTGTTCCAACAGAGACACTATCATCACTCTCATAATCTTCAAAATCTTCAGTTGAATAATGACTCATTTAATTAGTGGAAAAAACATTACCATCTATATCTATATACTTTTTTTCATTAACAGATTCAACTACTACATTTTTTTTTTATATTAAAGGTAATTTTAAAATGATCCTTAACTGCTATTGAACGAAATGTCATTTCACCTGATATATTAACATCCCTTATTTCATCAGGATTTACATCTTTAGGGTTGAAAAAAAAATACAAATTTCTCCTTGCATATTACAGATGGTCTCATCTTTTCTTTCTAAAGCTTCATCCATGAGGTTTTTCTTTTTTGATACTTTTTCTTGTTTCTTTGCTTTTTCTAGTTTTGAATATATTGCCAGAAGGAGAGGAGAAACTTTTGTTCAAGCTACTTTTATTGATGTTCTTCCAGATATACTAACAGCCCTTCCACTGAAGGAAATTGAAGAACTCATATTATTATTCACCATAATTGTTTTTATCCAATAGTTGTTATATTTATCTTTATTCAATTTTACATCTTCGACATATTTCTCAGTATCTTTTACATATGAAGAGAATGATTGAAACTTGTCTTTTGTGTTTTGATACATTGTATTTATTAAGTGAAAAAAGTTGGAGGATAAAATGGTTTTAAGCACAGATTCACCTATTACTTAAACGGAATTTTCATCAAGAAAATTTTATTTTAAGCAAAGTTTTGTTGTATAAATATGGTGAATACAACATGCTGTGATGCTTGTAATCATGAATATAAATGCTATAAAAAACACCTTCAAACCAACAAACACACATTCAATCTTTTCAGACAAATATCTCCACTTGACCAAGAAACAAAACATTGTGATAGATGTGATAATGATATTCTTAAATTTTTTTTAATAGACACCTTCAATCATACAAACACAAGAACAATGAAGAAATGGAAGGTGCCACTAAATTCTCCATTGAAAATACTGATGGGGCATTTAAAGGACATATAAAAATAGGATTATTTCGCTTTCAAGACCCTGGACCAACTTCAATCATTGAAGCTGTTGATATGGTTAAACAAAGTACTGAAATGATAATTAAAAACACATTAAGTGAAATGAAAACTTTTAAGTTTTATATGGGAGTAAAATTGAATATGGTAGGAGAAGGTGATGAAACTACTCCCTATATGAGGACAAACCCCCACTTTATCTCATCATTTCAAGATTTTGTAAGATGTAATGTTTACGATGAACTCCAGAGACAAGAACAAGATGTTGATAACACTGTAGTAGGTCGTGGATTTACTATAAAAAATATAATCTTTTTAGATATACACATCTTAAAATCAGATCCTCTTCAAGTTTCTTCTTATATTGATTTACCAAAGGAGATAAAACTTAAGGAAGCGGTTGTTAATATTCAAAACAAAGATAATAAATGTTTTCTATGGTCTGTTCTTGCTCACTTTCATCCTCCACAATGGAAACATTATAAGATTTATAAGAATCTTATATATATCTTTATATATATATATATATATATATATATATATATATATATATATATATATATTTTTATATATATATAGATATACATATATATATATATATATATATATATATATATATATATATATATATATATATATATATATATATATATATATATATGAGCCTGGTGTTGGCGCAGTGGTTAGCGCAGCGGCTTGGGATTCAAAAGGTCCTAAGTTCAAGCCCCGTTGGACCACTGAATTAATACACCAGGGGGTTGACTCAGCCTGTCATCCTTCTGAGGTCGGCGAAATGAGTACCAGTGTATTGGGCCAGTGTATACCCCGGTTAAAATAGGTGTACCATATCCCTGTGTCGTAAGAGGCGACCAGGGTTGTGTCAGGAAGGGCATCCAGCGTAAAACATGTGCCAAATCACTATGTGGATCATACGGGTGATCCGCTGTGGCGACCCCGAAAGGGAGCAGCCGAAAGAAGAAGATATTATATATATATTATATTATATATATATATATACATTATATTATATATATATATATATTCTATATATATATATATTATATATATATATATATTATATTATATATATTATATTATATATATATATATATATATATATATATATTATATTATATATATATTATATTATATATATATATATATTATATATATATATATATATATATTATATTATTTTTATATATATATATATTATATTATTTATATATATATATATATATATATTATTTTATATATATATATATATTATATTATATATATATATATATTATATATTATATATATATATTATATTATATTTATATATATATTATATATATATATATATATATATATATATATATATATATATATATATATACATACATATACATATAAGCTGAACATAATAAGAAATACGAGAATACATTAAATGTTGAAGATTTATAGTTTCCCATGTCATTGAGAGATATTCCTAAATTTGAGAAAATGAATAATCTATCTGTTAATATATATGGATTAACGGATACAAACAAAGTTCAGATATTAAACATTTCAAACAACTATAAAAATGATGAAACACTCATTGACCTTCTCTACTTTACTTCAAAGGAAAAATCACATTATGCTTTCATCAAAAATTTATCAAGATTAACCAAATCACAACTATATAAGAGAAAATGTAAAACGTCTCCTTGTAAGAGATGTCTCAACTCCTTTCATACAAAAGAACGATTAAATCAATATTCGAAATATTGTAGTAATCATAAATCAACCGTAATCAATTTACTAAAAGCAAGTTCAAACATATCATTCAAAGATTTTAACAAATCTATGAAACATCTGTTTGTGATATTTGCTGATTTTGAAAGTATCCTTGAAAAGACAGATTCTGTTTCTCCAAATCCAAAGAAATCATACACAAATAAATATCAAAAACATACTCCTTGTGGTTTCTGTTATTATATCAAATCATCTGTTTGCGATGAATATAACAAGTTAGTACTTTATAGAGGAGAATATGCCTCAGAGGAGTTTGTAAGACGATTGGAAAAAGACTGCATAAGACTAAGATAAATAATGGTTAAAACCTATAAACCAATGTCATTAACAATGTTAGAGAAAAAGGAATTTAGAAAGAACAATATGACATATTTGTGAGGAGAAAATTGTGGGAGAGGTCAAGGTTAAGAATCACTGTCATCTTACTGGTAAATATAGAGGTCCAGCTCATTCCCGTTGTAATCATAATTACAAGCCCCCAAACTTTATTCCTGTCTTTCTTCACAACAACGCTCACTATGACACATCTATTTACAAATGAACTTTCAAAGACATCTGGAGATATTTCTGCCATTCCGAACACAGATCAAAAATACATCTCATTCACAAAAACAATTCATACATCCCCCATAACCCATATCAGATTTCTTGACACATACAAGTTTATGGCAAGTCCATTATCTAACTTAGCATCAAATGTTAAAAACTTACCGAATCTTAAATCACATTTCTCAAATCAAGAAGAGATTGATCTCTTATCACAAAAGGGAATATATCTGTATGACTATATGGATTCATTTGAGAAGTTCAAAGAAACACAACTTCCTTCAAGGGAAAGTTTCTATGCTAAGTGAAATAAAACTCACATTTCCGATAGAGATTATACACAAGCTAAAAAGGTTTGGGAGAAGTTTTTAATATGAAGAATCTTGGAGAAAATCATGATTTGTATCTTAAAACTGATGTATTGTTATTGGCTGATGTGTTTGAAACTTTAAGAACAGTCTGTCAAAATAAAAATTCTTATGGAGTAGACCCCATTCACTATGACACAGCCCTGGGTTTGGCTTGGAGTGCTATGTTAAAAATGACAAAATAAAATTTGGAATTAATCAGTCATATAGATATGCTTTTAATGATAGAGAAGGCTAAAAGAGGAAGAATATCTCAAGTATGTTCCAAGAGACATGTTAAAGCAAATAACAAATAATGTTGTGGCGCCGGGGTTCGGTGGCGAGGACGACTGCTAGACGTAGCAGTTGGGCATCTCCCCTCCGAACACCCTGAATTGATAGGTCGTCACCCCAGATAATTCCAGAGTCGACGTGTCGCTTAAAGGACCGTGGTCGCCAATATTTAGACGGCATGAGGTAGGGTCCACTTGTCTATTCCAATTTACCTAAGTACTCACACCATCTAACTACTGGGGAAGCCATACCCTCGGCTGGCTTTGTCCGAACCGAGTCGCTGTTCCGACTCGGATCAGGTGTAACCGAGCGGGGATTACCAAAGCCTGCTGGACCAAATGAACAATTTATGGAACAAACGACCTCCCTAACTCTCCAGCCCACACTGTGCTGGGTCACTGGTAGAAACGACAGGCAACAAGCTGGTACATTTAACAGGGGTTTATTTACAATAGGGAGGGAGACACAGAGCAGAGTTATCACGACTATAATATGCAGGCAATGTACAGTGAGCAAAAGCACTTAACAATTCTACTTAAAGACGGGCCACAGAGAGACACACACTCACCCAAAAATAAATGGGGCCGGTTGGGCTTTATTCGGCCCTTCAGCTCGGAGGGAAGGCGAGCTGAGGGTCAGAGTCTGGCCGGATACTTGGCCGCCTTGTGTGGTTTGGCCGAGACGAGCGTACCAGGATGAGACCAGCCTCGTCGAGTGAACCAGGATGAGACCAGTCGCGTCGAGCGAACCAGGATGAGACCAGCCGCGTCGAGCGAACCACCAAGCACAGGACCACGGAACCACCAAAAAGAAGACCACCGAAAGAACCCCCGAACCAGACACTCCACCAACGAAGCGAGGACCACGGAGACAGCTCGTGATCTTCCTTATCCCTCCTCCCGTGTGGGGTGGATGGATACGTTCTGAGGCGATGAGCCTCCGGATTGGACGAGGGGTTGTCAGGCGATCAGTGGCCTCCCCTCATTGGACGGGAGGAACATTCCACCTTGCGGGGGCAGAGCCGGCACTGAGGTGATGAGCCTCCTGATTGGTTTGGTGGGGGGAAATGGTGGCCATCCGTGATTGGATGAGGTCCGGTGGGAGAGGGCAACGACCACCCTCCCGCCGTGCAGATCTGAGAACCCAGATGGTACAACCAGGGGAGCACACTATTCTCCATCCACCCTTGTAGCGGGGAGGGGGGATCTTGTGTTGGCTGTTGGGCCGGCCGCTGTCGATTGGACGAGCTCACGGTGGGTGGAGGGAACCTCACCCCTGTACGTGACACATTGCACGTGGGCGATGGATGGTGATGGTGCGAGAACGAAGAGTTTGTGGTTTGGGAGGAAGATTTAAAGATGTAGAAAAAAAAATCTAGCTCGAAAGAAACCCACAGCGCAAGACACTTATCAACCCATTAAACATAGGGGAGGGTTCTAACTATAAACACATAATTATCGAAATAACTGAACTGCAGGGACTCTGGCTGTTGTGTGCAAATGGCTGCCAGATTCGTAACAATATCTTCCCGATTATAATAAGAAGCATTGGAACGCCTCTTTTTGGGATGGCGCACAGCTGGTCCGTCGTATTCCGCATGATGTCTTCTTTGGACTGAAATCTGGTCCCTTTCAGGGGCATTTTCAGCTTGGGAAAAAGCCAGAAGTCACATGGAGCCATGTCTGGAGAGTAGGGAGCCTGACGAAGCACAGGTGTGTTGTGTTTGGCCAGGAAACTCTGTATCAAATGTGAAGAATGGGCGGGTGCGTTATCGTGATGGAGCTGCCAATTGACCGCTGCCCACAGGTCCGGCCGCTTGCATCGCACAGCGTCACGAAGGCGACGCAGTACCTCTTGGTAGTACTCATTGGTGATGGTTGTGCCGTGTGGTGCGTACTCGTGATGAACCACGCCACTGTAGTCAAAGAAGACGGTCAGCATGACTTTGACATTGATGCGGACCTTCCTTGCTTTTTTTGGCCTCGGGGATGTTGGATGCTTCCATTGTGATGACTGGAACTTGGTTTCTGGGTCGTACCCATAAACCCAGGTCTCATCGCCAGTGATCACTGTGTTGAAGAATATGGGATCGCTGTTCACAGTCTCCAGCATGTCCTGTGCGATATCCAAACGGAGTTGCTTCTGCTCGATCATTGGCAGCTTTGGCATAAACTTCGCTGAGATTCTCCTTAAGACCAAATACTCAGTCACAATGGAATGAACGGATCCAATGCTGACTCCCGCCTCGTCTGCAAGTTCTCTGATCATGATTCGATGATCCTGCATCAGCAGGGTCCTCACTTGGTCAATGACGATCTCATTTCGGAATGTTGAGGGCCTACCAGGACGTGATTCACTTTCCACTGATGTGTGACCATCTTTGAGGCAGTTGTACCACTCTTTTATCTGTTGGGTGCCCATTGCTTCGTTCCCGAAGGCCTGTTGAATCTTGCGGATCATTTCCACTTGGGAATCGCCAAGCAATACACAAAATTAATGCAGTAGCGTTGTTCAAGTTTTTCCGCCATATTGTCAAAAACGAAAATCCGACGGCGCTCACTTACACTTCCTTACTCATAAGCGGTCTGTCGGCGACTGACAGCTTCTGCAGGTGGGAAAATATTCACGCATATGATTTAGGATCGCCTACATACGTGCACCAAACCACGCCTCCCTGGCTTCATTTGTTTACGCACGAAAAATTAAGGTTGGATACTTTTTGAATACACCTCGTATATGAGGATATGATTGATAATATTAATATATATGATACAAGTAATTATAAGTCAGGTGATTTGTTCTTTTCATCATAGAATACAAAGGTTAAGGGAATAAAGAAAAATATAATCAAGGAAACGATAAACTTTAAACATTATTACAACTGTTTTACCTTTAAGAAGGAAGAGTAGAGAAAAATGAATACAATAAGAAGTTATAAACATGAATTATATACAGAAGAGATAAATAAGAAAGCATGAGGAGCTTTTGAAGATAAAATATATTTTAGAGAATGGAATCAATAGTCTCCCTTATGGTTATAAGTATAAGTGTTAAGATATTGGATTTGGGAATTTTAACAGGCTACCGCCGTCTTTTTACTGATTTATAAATAATAGAACCAAGCAATTACCAAACCAAAGAGTGGAGATGTAATCAACCTTTGTATTTAAATCTTCTTCTTCTTCTTCTTTCGGCTCGCTCCCGTTAGGGGTCGCCACAGCGGATCAACCGTCTCCATTTCGTTCTATCCTCCACATCTTCCATTGACACTCCAACCACCCGCATGTCCGCCCTCACCGTATCCATGAACCTCTTCTTTGGCCTTCCTCTTCTCCTCCTGCCTGGCGGCTCCATCTTCAACATCCTTCTCCCGATATACTCCGCTTCCCTCCTGAGCACATCTCCACAAACCATCTCAATCTCGCCTCTCTCACTTTGTCTCCAAACCGTCCTACCTGCGCTGTCCCTCTAATATACTCATTCCTTATCCTGTCCATCCTCGTCACTTCCAACGAGAATCGCAGCATCTTTAACTCTGCCACCTCCAGCTCCGCTTCCTGTCTTTTTGTTAGTGCCACCGCCTCCAAACCAGACAACATAGCTGGTCTCACTACCGTCTTATATACTTTCCCCTTCACTCTTGCAGCTACCCTTCTGTCACAAATCACTCCTGCAACTCTTCTCCACCCACTCCATCCTGCCTGCACTCTCTTTTTCACTTCTCTCCCACACTCTCCGTTACTTTGGACAGTTGATCCCAAGTATTTAAACCCATCCACCTTCCCCACCTCAACTCCTTGCAACCGCACCATACCATCACCCTCCCTCTCATTTACGCACATGTACTCCGTCTTACTCCGACTGACTATCATTCCCCTTCTCTCCAGTGCGTACCTCCACCTCTCGAGGCTCGCCTCAGCCTGCTCCCTACTCTCCCTGCAGATCATGATGTCATCCACGAACATCATAGTCCATGGGGACTCCAGTCTGATCTCGTCCGTCAACCTGTCCATCACCATTGCAAACAGGAAAGGGCTCAGAGTCGATCCTTGGTGCAATCCCACTTTTACCTTAAACCGGTCCGTCATTCCTACCGCACACCTCACCACTGTCACACTGTCCTCATACATATCCTGCACGATCCTCACATACTTCTCCACCACTCCCGACTTCCTCATACAATGCCACAACTCCTCTCTTGGCACCCTATCATAAGCTTTCTCTAAATCCACAAACACACAATGTAACTCCTTCTGGCCTTCCCTATACTTCTCCATCAACATTCTCAAAGCAAACATTGCGTCAATGGTGCTCTTTCCTGGCATAAACCCATATTGCTGCTCACAGATCGTCACCTCTCCTCTCAACCGAGCTTCCACTACTCTTTCCTACAATTTCATGATGTGGCTTAACAACTTTATCCCTCTGTAATTTCCACAGCTCTGCACATCACCCTTATTCTTGAAAATCGGAACCAGTACACTTAATCTCCACTCCTCCGGCATCCACTGACTTTCCAAGACTTTATTAAACAATCTGGTTAACAACCCCACTGCCATCTCTCCGAAGCACTTCCATGCCTCCACTGGTATACCATCTGGGCCAACCGCCTTTCCACTCTTCATCCTCTTCATAGCAGTCCTCACTTCATCCTCACTGATCCACCCCACTTCCTGATTCACTATCTCCACCTCTTCCAACCTTCTCTCTCTCTCATTTTCTTCATTCATCAGCTCCTCAAAGTACTCCATCCACCTTCTCAACACACTCTCCTCGCTCGTCAGCACATTCCCATTTGCGTCCTTTATCACCCGAACCTGCAGCACATCCTTCCCAGCTCGGTCCCTCTGTCTTGCCAATCGGTATAAATCCTTTTCCCCTTCTTTTGTATTATATCCAACTTCTCATACAGCTCGTCATATGCCTTTTCCTTAGCCTTTGCCACCTCTCTTTATGCCTTTCGCCGCCACTCCTTGTACTCCTGCCTACTTTCTTCATCTCTCTGACTATCCCACTTCTTTTTCGCCAACCCCTTCTTCCTTGTACTTTCCTGTACTTCCTCGTTCCACCACCAAGTCTCCTTATCTTCCTTCCTCTGTCCAGATGTCACACCAAGTACCTTCCTCACTATCTCCCTCACAACTTCTGCTGTCGTTGCCCAATCAGCCCACTCATCTTTACCACCATCCAACGCCTGTCTCATCTCCTCCCTAAATTTCACGCAACAGTCTTCCTCCTTAAGCTTCCACCATCTGGTCCTTGGTTCAGCCCTCACTCTCTTCCTCAACCTCACCTCTAAAGTCATCCTTCAGAATACAACCTTTGTATTTAAATGGGAAACATAAAGAATGTGAGAAATATCAAATAAGTCTTATTGAAGAAATAACCGGGGTAAAAGTTGATAAAACAAATAAGCGGATAAATTTAATTACAAATAAGTTGTAGGATGTAAAGAAAAAAAAATATCCTTGAATGGACTGAAAATTTTGATGGTTATCAATTGAATAATGGAAAAACAATTTACTACAATCTCAAAATGATATCAGGAGGTGGTCAAATAAGAGCATTGAGAGAAGTTTATCATTTCATTTCTGCTCAACAAAGACATTTAAACCAAGAACTGAGTTCCAAAGTAATATTTGTGAATATACTCGATGGTGATGAATGCAAAAGGAAAATTAAGTTATTCCCTAAAGTAGAACATGGACAAATATTCATTGGTTCGCTCTTTGAGTGGAATGAAAATATGAAAGGAAAGAAGTGCTTTAATCAGTAAGTCTCAATTTTACATTTGCTTGTATGGGAGGGGGAGGAAATCAGTCTCCTATTTTGGGCTTTTGGGGCTTAAGTCAGAAAGTTTTTCCCTTTCCCCCCATTCATTTGAATGGCTGCCTGAGAAACCCCATTTATCCTCTACTTATGTTCAGTATCCTTTAACATCCAAACCCAAAGGGTCTCTCTGGCTGATAGTATAGCATCATATTCATCATATTTCTATGGTAAAAAACAAATGTGATGGTTTTGCAGCTTTGAATCAAGATATGAACTGCTTATTACATATTGGATTTCCTCTGGTAGTCAAGGTAATACGTTCACTGCTTCTTAATTTGAAAATATGATGACACTTTGTTCATGTCGCTCTGTGTAGAGTAGACGTGCAGCATATACAGGTGACTCGCTTGTACTTAACCCAATTTACTACCAGGCAACAAGTTTCTTTCTCACATTCTCCTCTGATTATTGGATCTGGATATTCAATCACATCGGTTGTGATTTGCAGACGTGGCTGTGGGGATGCCGTTTGGAGGTCAAAATCATGAGGGAGTCGTACTCGTGTACAATGGGCAGTCCGATGGCTTGAAGCCCAAGCCTTCACAAACCCTGAATGCTCATCCATCCTTAGCTGCGACCTCAGGGTTTGGTTTTTCTTTGAGGGGTTCTACAGATATCGATGCAAATGGCTATCCAGGTACACAAACACGGGAAAGGCCAGACATCTCATGCATGTTTACACACCTGCAATGTTTTAAATGTTACATCGATTCTTCATTATAAAGCAATGCAAGTGCAAAGATCTTACTTTTCTCTCACCAGACATCATTGTTGGGGCATTTGGAGCAGACAAGGCTTTTATTTACATGTAAGTCTGCCGAATGGTTTTGTTTGTGCAGCCGATGCAAGTGCATTACTGTTCTGGAGATTCAACATGAAAGCGCAGATTCAGAGCACACAGGCTGCATCCGTTTAAATTTGTAAACGATTTTGGTTCCTTTTCTTTTATGGAGATCAGGGGTAATCGAAGAACTGAGACGTGATACTGAGAGACTATGTTTTGGATATTTCAGTAAGATTCTACAATAGATTGTAAATCTTTGTACTTTTTGGCCATCTCTCTGGTATTGCTATATTTATGCCTGTGGTTTTTATATTCCAGTCTTTAGGAAAGTTCCACAAGACAAGGTTAGCACCCATGGGCCTTTAGGACTTGACAAGGTGACTGCGACTTGATTTTGATATTTTAGTGACATGACTGAAGAACCATCCGCTCAAGAGTTCAACACAACTTAATTCAGAATAAACTAGGATTCCAGTCAATTACTTCCTAGCCACTGTAATTATATTTATGTTTGTTTTTTATAACTATTCTGCAGTATAAAATGTGTTTTATACAATGCATTCAAGTTCATAGTTTAGATGCCATGGACAAAACAGATGTGAATGACTCGAGGCCTGACTGAAATGACTCGAGACTTACTCAACTGCAGCTTTGGGGCTGGTTGTGTATTGAAGGGAAGGCTTATCACAGCCCTGAAATCTGAAATGTTGTGCAGGGCTTGTCCGGTGCTTTCCATCGGTGCTCAGCTCCGTATATCTCCCACCATGATCAACCCGGAGAACAGGACCTGCTCCCTGCCTGGCTCCTCCACGCTGCTCTCCTGGTGCGCTTGCTCACAGCATGCTTATGTTCTCAGCAATAAGCACACACAGGAGAAAAAGGAAAGCATTCCTAGAGCTTACTGTCGGTTCACAGTATGAATGACAATTAACATGGCAACCAATCACCTCAAAGCAACAGCAAACTGTCAAATGTGGCCACTTATGCTTTGCACCCTGCTTTATATGGCCAAGCAGATATAGCACATTGGATAGCTTTTATCATAATCAAGATGCAAAATAACTACTATATTTATTAAATTAGTGAACACATTTGAATGTATGTATGTGTGTATATATATGTGTATGTATATATATATGTGTATGTGTATGTATATATATATATATATATATATATATATATATATATATATATATATATATATATATATATATATAATATCAGTGGAGAAATGAGATTCATGATACATTCATGAAGTATTTGTTATGGTACTTATGATATTAGCATTTGCTGATTTGATTCCAGTAGATTTTATGTTGAAACCTTTTACGTTCTTCCGTCAAGGGTGTTTTTCATTCCTGTGGGTTTTTTACTGTTTGAATGGGTCTGAATCAAATATTTTACAATCACTCACTTGTTTCATCCATGAGCCTTAAGTGTGGCAGACAAAAACATGTTACAATGATAATCTATGAAGAGAAATAAGGAGGGGGTAATAACGTGACTAAAGCATCTACAAAAGTTTTTGAGGCAGAAAGCTTGCTGGGGCATTCAGCCGTTTAACAGCTTCAGGAAAAATCCGGTCTCCATTACACAGGGTGATAGAAATGTGAACATGCAGAAAAAATGTGAATTACTTGAGGCTGAAAAATAAAATCAAAACACACACACACACACACACACACACACACACACACACACACACACACACACACACACACACACACACACACACACACACACACACACACACACACACACACACACACACACACACACACACACCGATTACCTTTATACAAGATCTATACATGGGTGTTTGATTGTGTAGCACTTCATCAAATAATATGGTGATAATATCATAAGATTTTAAAAAATTCTTCTGTTATAATTATGATTATTACAAAAACAGTGATATGTGCTTGGCCATTCTGAAAAGTGAATGTTGCAAGTCAGAGTGGTTTATTGTTTTTTGTTTTTTTCACGATAGATATCGATGTTCATGGCGGAGCAAAATGACAGGGAGGGATGTAAGATAGACGTATTTACAGCAGAGTGTTGAAGGACAGGTGCCTATGAAATGGGAAAATACGCAAGGTGAGTGGCAATGGAAAAGCTTGGATTAGTACAGGGCAGCGTGTGAGATGGCAGTGGGACACCACTTTGAACGACTGTGGGAGAGAACAGGATTGGATAGACACAAGGAGGTAATTCCACAGGCAGGTGAAAAGTGGAGTTTATCAGGAAAGCTTGGACTTTGTTAGCTGTGTAAGAGGTGAGATAGTATATGAATGCTTGTATGGTTGAACTGAAACATGATAAAGAGGATAGGTGTGCAACAACAGGAGAGCGGCAGCAAAGACCAAGAAAAAGCTGACTTACATGCAGTGAAAAATGAGCATGCCTTCCTCAACCTGAGGCCTCTCGATGCATCATTTGATGATACCCCAATTTCACCTCTACAGCACCCATGTATGTTTGTAAGATGAAATGCAGGAATCTCAACTGACAGAAGAGAGTCAAACTCCATTGTAGAGTTTAAGTATCCTGTTGGTCACATCTCCTGTCACACAGTTTAAGTATCCTGTTGGTCACATCTCATAGTGAGGCCAAGGAGTGTAGTTTTTCTTGAGTTTAACAGTGAAAAAGACAAGAGAATTAGGAAGGCAATATTTACAGAATGTTAAAGTAACGTTGTAAGAATTACCATGCAGACTCGGTGGTATGGTTCGAGTGTCCACTCTGATCTGGGAGGTCGGTGGTTTGAACCCAGGCAGTCATATCAAAGGCCTTCAAAATGGTACATGCTGCTTCTTTGCCTGTTGCTCAGCATTTAAAAAGAATAGTGCATGGCCAAACAGTCATATGTTGGCAATTGTAGCGTAGGCTTTGATTAAGCTCATGGAGTTCTCCTGCATTGAAGTTCCTTGTTAGAGAGCTCATAGTATGTGGACTATTATTTACCTTTCAGGATGAGGGACTGTACCAGTGAGTGATGCCAGGGCATTTTCAAAAATAACAAGTGACCACATGATTCAATGACACATTTTGCACAAGTGACTTGGTTGCATCAGGCAGGAATATATATATATATATATATATATATATATATATATATATATATATATATATATATATATATATATATATATATATATATATATATATATATATATATATACACACATACCAGTGACAACACTGAGGGTCAGTATCTATGAATCTTTTTTTTAAAAAGCATTCTTATTCAACTTACTCAACAACAAAAAAAGCAGAGAAATGGATGCTTGAGATTGGAGGAGCATATCAGGGTGAAGAGGAAGAGTAGAGGAAGAACCCCCTGAAGGAGGAAGAACAAACTGTTGGTGAGCCACTACTGCCATTGTGTAGAACAATGAGGAATTTGAATTTCCTGTGCACTGGTGAATGAAACTGATCTCTTATTTTACGAAACCTTTTCCATAATAACTCCCTTAAACCTCCTGCCAGATGTACTTTGGCTGTTTCCATAACCAAGAGTCTCTGATTTCCCAGAGGTATTCCCTGCTGAACAGGCTTTTAGAAACTGTTAATATGCGCTCCTCAAACATGTTTCAAACTTCATCAATGCTTTATTGGTACTTTAAAATTACGAATGTTTTCACTTTTTGTGGTATATTTGACAGGAACGTCGAACAAATAATGTACTCATTTAATCTACAAAGTGAGATTCTCATTAAATTTCCACCATATCTCATGGGAAATCGTTTAGACAATGCGATTTTTCTTTAAGGGATATTAGACTGTTCTTATCAAACCTATGGGAAAAACAACACAAAAGGATTATGATTATTGTTAAACACACACACACACACACAGACACACACACACACACACACACACACACACACACACACACACACACACACACACACACACACACACACACACACACACACACACACACACCACCCTATATGTGCTACACATGCAGCATCACGTCATTCCCTTTATCAGTTTTCTCCATTAATAATGTCCAGACATGTCATTTCCATCTCCGTGTGTGTGTGCGTAAGCAGCTTCACGGTGGAATACTGTTTGGTCCTCAAGGGAAAGAATCTTCCAGAAACAGTGGGTGAGACCACATTGACATCATCCCATATGTGCGTGATTTCATGACTAGTTTTAAATTTGTTCAGGTTTTCTTACAAGGAACGATTTTGGGAGTTGGAAATGGGACATTTCGTTCATAACTACCTTGTCCCCCCACACAGCGGAAGACAGGGTTTTGCAATCACTTCTGTCTGTCTGTGTGTCTGGGCCATAAACTTTTTGCCATCTGAGCTTTTGTCATCAAATTTCAACAAAGCTTTATTTTGAAAATGTGGAGAAGACAAATTAATAATGTTGTTAAAATATTTTTCATTATTATTATTAGTATTATGATCATTATTATTCGACCCTTTTTTGCTCTATTATTTTTTTAACATGAATTTTTTTCTCAGCAACCACTTGTCATTTTCAGGGTAGGAGCGATTCCCCCCCTCCCCCCGTGGAGAATATTTTCATTACAATTGTAACATCATAGGTCGTGTAGTATGGCAGCCATCCTGGATTAAATGCAAAAAAGAAAGCATTAAGTGGTAGACCAGCCATAAATGGTTTATTCAAAATCCTTGTTTACCATTGTGATTCATTGTGTATGTCTAGGCCGTGACATTTTTACCATTTGAGTTTTTGTAATCAAATCTTCAACAAACCTTTATTATGAGATTGCAGAGAGCACGATTAATAAAATATACAATTTTTTTAAACTGTCGTTTTCGTCAAGTTTGGTTCGAGTACAAAGTGGATGCCAGCAGACAGGACATGCTTTCTAGTTACCCTCACCAGAGGAGAGGTTATTGCATTTTCTCTTTGTTTGTTTGTCTGTTTGTTTGTCCAAAATCAAAGATTCGCAAGTATGTATATTGGTTGGTCTGGTCTGTGAGTCTGTCTGTTTGTTTGTTTGACTGTATGTCAATCGCCTACAGGTCAAAATTTTAAACAGATTTTCATGAAACTTCACCGAATGATAGAGTTGGTCATATGCAAGAAGCATATATTGATTTGAGGTTAAAAGGTCAAAATAGGCCAAAAATCAACAACTTTGTCAAATTTTAAAATTGATCATTTTCATCCGATTGACTTGAAATTTGAAGAGGAGTTGCATATTTGTTCTTTAAATTCAACCACCAATTGAGGTCAACAACTTTGGTGAGGTTTCTAAAATCCTCAATTTTCATCCGATTGACTTTAAGTTCGAAGAGGATTTATATTTCATGTCAATTAATTCAATCACCAACTATTTTTGAGATCAACATTAGCCAAAAGGTCAAAATAGACCGAATTTCTAAAATTGTCAATTTTCATCCAATTGACTTGAATTTTGAAGAGGATTTGCACATTTGGTCATTGAATTCAACTACTAATTATTTAGAGGTCAACATTGGCCAAAAGGTGGTCAAATCTTCCTTTCATATCTTTCTCAGTATCTATCTAAGTTCAGTATCTATCTAAGTTCAGTATCTATCTAAGTTCATAACATCCATCAATAGGCCGAATTTCTAAAATTGTCAATTTTCATCCAATTGTCTTCCGTTTTGAAGAGGATTTGCACATTTGGTCATTGGATTCAACCACCAATGATTTTTGAGGTCAGCATTGGCCAAAAGGTAAACATCGGCCAAATATCTGAAATCCTCAATTTTCATCCGATTGACTTGAAATTTGAGCAGGATTTTCATAAAAATGACCATCATGTGTCATGTGGTCTGGCAGCCATATTGGATCTCAGGGGAAATATTTGAAAATCTTCGTTGGAGAAACCACTTCACCGATCATTGCAAAATTTAACTAATTTATCAACTACCCATGGGAAATATGGTTTGCTAAAGATTATGTCATTCGTCACGTGGTCTGGTAGCCATATTGGATAAAATAAAATAAAAAAGAACTTCAAAAAACAAAAGAGTTGGCTTGCACCAAGTCCTTCTGAAGACTGTGCACGGTGTGTATTCTATGAATACCATCTCATCGTTTTTTATGATTGTGCAAAATTGTTTTATGATGGTACCATCATTGTTTTTATGGTGGTACCTTCATTGCTTGATGATAGTACCATCATTGTTTTTATGATAGTACTGTAATTGTTCTTATGCTTGCACCATAATTGTTTTTATGGTGGTCCTGTAATTGTTTTATGATTGTACCATAATTGTTTTATTATTGTTCTACAATTGTTAATTTAATTGGCCCACAACTGTGCTTTTATTGTTACTTTTATAACAATGCAAGCAACGAGACACCCGGTCTGGCACAGAACACGACTGATTGTATGAGAATTAAAAAAAAATTAAAAAAATGATTGTACTGCGCTTGAGTTTTGATGGCATCACAATTGACTTTCTTTAATTAGCTGTTAAACTAACACAGAACAATCGTGGTTATTGTTTAAATGGCCCACAGTTTTGTTTTGTTTTTGGACAGCCCCATTCTTATTTTTATGATATTGCCCCAATTGCCTTATATGAAAGCACCATAATTGTTTTTTTGATAGTGCTCTAATTGTATATCTACTATGACTACGACAACTTCTTTAATTATCATAATTTTGCACACTTTATTGTGGGGTTGACCAGGGAACGTTTTTGGGCCAAATCTTTCACAAATTAAGCTTGTGAGGCTGACCGACGTTCCACTAAAAGTGACAGGAATTCGTAATTGCTTCAGAGTGTAAGCAATAACTAGCATACTGCTCGTGAAGGAAACTGTTGGATGTTTAAGGTCCATCAACTAATGCTTGCATATGAGACACCCAGTTTAACATCCATCTGATGGATGGTGCACGTACACTTTGATGTACCACTCAGCTTGTGAAACAGCAGGGTTTCAATTCAAACCCAGGCTGGACAGCTCAGTGGGGAGATGATGATGCCATTATTGTTGGTAGTTTTTATGGCGACACCATTTTTGTTGGGAATTTTTATAATGATGCGATTATTGTTGGTAGTTTTTATGATGAAGCTGTTATTGTTGGTAGTTTTTATAAATATGCTATTATTGTTGGTCATTTTTATAATAACGCTATTATTGTTGGTCATTTTTATCATGATGTGATGATTGTTGGTAGTTTTTATAATGATGCTATTATTGTTGGTAGTTTTTAATAAAGATGCCAATATTGTTGGTCGTTTTTATAATAACGCTATTATTGTTGGTAGTTTTTATCATCATGCTATAATTGTTGGTAGTTTTTGTCATCATGCTATTATTGTTGGTAGTTTTTATCATGATGCTATTATTGTTGGTAGTTCTTTTCATGATGCGATTATTGTGGGTAGTTTTTATATTGATGCTATTATTGTTGGTAGTCTTTATCATGATGCTATTATTGTTGGTAGTTTTTATCATGATGCTATTATTGTTGGTGGTTCTTATCATGATGCTATTATTGTTGGTAGTTTTTTTTATGATTGTGGTGTCATAATTGTGAGGAGGTTTTCTGATGGCATTATGATTATTGGTAGTTTTTCAGGTTGGTGCTGTCATTGTTGCTTGTTCATGGGGATATAATTAACTGGTGTTATAATTGTTTTGGCTCATTTCTGGCATGGAATGCCCACAATGGGAATTGATAAAATATGTGATTTTCCCTTTGGTGAAAACAAATATGTTTGACGTGGCCATGCACACCTCCCAGTCTGTGGGAAAGCCAGACAGGATGGCTGCTTTCAGGGCTGAGGTGGCACTATTACCATTTTTGGCTCGCTTTCCTGATGAGATGTAGGGGCAATGTGTGGGTCAGAATGCCCCACACATTTCCTGCACTTGAGCTTGTTTCAAACATGGTGCACAAGGCATGGGGGATGAGGAGGGGGGCAGGAAGGGGGTGGGCAATGGTTGGACCTTATTACATCATTATAGATCAATCCTTTTTTAACCTTACATGGTGTTGGCTTGAGAACCTTTTGATGCTTTAATGCAACATGAATTGAATACAACACCCACTTTTTGAAAGCTGTTCTTTCTGGAATGTATTGGTCTTTATTCAAAAATGAATGCACCACCAACTACTATATCTATAATTGCCCTGCAAGCATGGTTCAGGTCAAACGTTTTGACTGCCATGTGGTCTTCATCTGGGCTGTTATTATGGAGATCACTTTGTGGTCGATACATTGATTACTAGTTGGTGGTACCTTTACTTTTGCATGTGGATTTCCAAATTACAAGCGTATTTTGATAATATTTTTATTTTCATTATTGTCTTAGTTTGGTGTTCAATAAAAGTTTATAATTTATCAGCAGTTGAAAGAACTTGCGAGAAACCAAAAGAAGGCAAGCCTGATAAAGAAAGCGACACAAAAGATTGATACCTGTATCCATCGTATTGATTAGATAAAGGATGGCATGAAAAGATCTCGAAGAAAATATTGACCCTAAGATTTCCTGTAAAGGTCTTCATCTGTTTTTATCGTATCTGGTCAAAATATCGGCACAATTAAACTTTTTGGTTTTCTTTTTGTCAAAATGTATACCTGAGTGATTACACTTTTTAAATGTTCTGCAAGTCAGTAGGCTTAGATAAGTAATTTTTAAAGTTCGTACATAATGAGTAAATAATCCACAAAGTGTTTTGCAGTGGATTATCTGTCAGAGTTAAAATGTTACTTTTTGCTTTATTTCCATCCCAAGTGTCTGACATAATGCATTTTACATGATCAGGCCTGCAAGTTGAAATCAATCTGGACCACCTAAGAGACCGCAAAAGCATCCGTCGGGCCATATTCAAAGCTGACAGGTCCTCACGGCTCTTGATGAATCTGACTTTAGCCCCAGGGCAGCTGATGCACTGTAGATCACTCGATGCTGTTTTAAAGGTGAGGCTTTCAGATGGGTTTTTAAAATATTTTTTTATACTCGACACCTTTGTTAGTCATCACTAGTTTCTCGTATCATCTTATTCTTTGTCTTTCTGATGAGCAGAACTTTTATTTCAACTCATTGCTCTTTTCACTGTCACTTGCATCATGCCCACAGTGTTGTCCATTAATTATACATCAAATGTTCTCTGAAAATATTTATTTTCAAAATATTAGGAAACAAAAGCTTCTGAACATAACCAATAGGGTTGAGAATGTGAAAGGGTTTTAAGGATAATTTTGTTTTGTGTACAAAGACGAGCTGTGCGATCCCGTTGTTCTCCCAAGGGCTGAAAGTAGGTGGTGCTCCACCATCTTATGCCATCCTCATCCTGACTCATGACCTTTATTACCCCCATTAACCCTTCCTAACATAACCCTCTTACTGTAGGTTGGAGTGTTTCCTTCCCTAATCTCTCTCTCTCTCTCTCTCTCTCTCTCTCTCTCTCTCTCTCTCTCTCTCTCTCTCTCTCTCTCTCTCTCTCTCTCTCTCTCTCCCCTCTTCATTCATTTCCTTGCTTATCATGTCCAAGAGATGTCCCACTGTCAGTTCATACCTCCATCACTTAGCTCTTCCAGGAGTATCTTGTGGAGGAAAAAAAGAAGTGTTATTTTGACTTTGAAGAGGAAAATGTGGCTCTTGAAGTTTGAGAATAAAAATTGAATGATAATAATTGCCTTCACACTCTTTCCTTTAAAGTTACATACATACAAGACATACAGACTGTGTCAGATGTCCTGCGATGTGATAAACACAGGCATTTTTTTCCCCCTTCGGTGAGCCTGAGTCACCTCTGCACCACCTCTCGATGCTTGTACTCCAGTCAATCTTTTGACAATAAAATAGATGTCAGCTTGACCTATGCTTCTAAGCTATTATTAAATTTGTGGTCTTGAGGTGGGCCTGTCCTTTGATTTTTTTTATTTCTTTGTGATATCAGGAAGAGGGTGAGTTTCGAGACAAGCTTTCACCAATTCTGATTCATTTGAACTTCAGCCTGGGTGACTCTGTGCCAAGTAATGTTTCCAAAATGGTGTTACAGCCTGTCCTCAACCATTCAGTCCCTCGCACCTTGGACACACAGGTCAGCTCGTGGTCTTCCGTGTACCATTTTTTGGTATTATGCTAAAGCAGGAAATAAATGCTGCTTTGACCTGAGCATGGAGCTTATTATGCATGAGGATTATATCCCAACTTCACTTAATCACTTTATATATTGAAGATCAATCAATCAATTAATCAATCAATTCCCTCTAACATTTTTCATTCAGAAGCAAAATCTCAAAGCAGTTAATCCCCAGGGCGTCATTCCACTTGACAGTCATATTTTAAATGCACTTCCTATTCTCTTATGCATTTTATGCATGTCTGACATGAAACAAAGATGTGTATTATCTGCTTGAATGGACTTCATTTAGTCACATCTCACGAGCTAAGCAAAGCCGAGTCCAGTTCATACTCAGATGGGGCACATCCATGGAAGGTTGGGTGTTGTAAGCTGATAAATGTCAGGATAACTCATTTGATAGCATGCTTGCAGCCTATGAGCTGTCTGGTCCTGAATTTGTTCTCCTTTTGATTTGACACAAAAGACATCAGTGTACCTTTACCGAGCGTCGGCCAAAATCTGCCATCATGTAGTAGCAGCAGGGGTTGCTGCATCTCGGAACATTGTAAATGTGAAAAAAGATCCTAAGATTTATTTTGAAAATGATAGGCCATTGTGTGCCAGTACCCTCACAAAATGATCTTCCTGAATATTAAATGGTATGTATGTTAAGTTTCTATAATTCATACCCAGAAGGTGAATCAAATGATGGATTAAGTAATGGGATGTGGATGTGGCACTTTCAAGATGGGTTGAATGGCCTGCATCTAAGTTTATTTTCTTGAACACCATCAATATAAAAATGTTTCACCACAACTCAACATCATGTTTTCCATCAAAGCAGTCTTTTAAAGGGACTGAAAAAGAAAATGGACATCAGATGGTGAGATATATATGGTGTGGGAACATGATATGTCACTCAGTGGATGTAATTTGGGTGTTTTGAGGTTTGCTGTTCCATCATATTGCTGTTAAGATGGATTTCCTTGATGCGTTTCTTCATTTTCTTTGGTGTCGTCTCATAAACGATGAGGTTATGGTGGTATCCATTGACTTTAAAGCTGTGAGGTATGCTTTCTTAAAGGTTTGAAGGTCCGACATAAAACGGTCATCATGATTATCCCGGCTGAACATTACATCCTGAGACTATTATTGATGATGTCACGTCATTGCTGGACACTTTGTTTCGGGCTTGAAGTGATGAGCACCTGATGCTTCACCTGTGATAAAATTCAATATTAGCTTTGTTTTTTAAATTTAATTGCTAAAGCTCATGAAAGAGCTTGTAGATAAATCTTAAGCAGGCAAGAACACAAAAGATATCAGTTTACTTTTACATGATTACAGGGACTTCAATTAATAACAAGGGCACACGAAGGCGATGAACATGTCAACACAAGATATGGGATTTTAACTTTCATCCCAGCATCATGAACGAAATGCTCAGACTCAGGCAAAAATATCATTCCTTTTCTGTAGTAATTCTCTGCAGATTACTGTAGTAGGACCTGTTACCAACTGTAGTATATGAGAGTACTACTCTCGTACACTACAGTTCTAACTAGCATTTTTGCCTGGGGATGGGAGCACCAAACGGGCCAAAGCAAGCTAACTCTATTGGGGAAAATTTTCTTTGCGGTTTCCTTGCTCCCATCTCGCAAGTATAACATGAAAGTCATTTGTTTTGACTTCCTCATTGATGATTTTGTGTTTTGGCTTCATTGTTGATGATTTGCCACTTGGCTATGATTTTGTGACTTGTACAACTTTTACAACAAAACAAATAGACATGACTTGAGTAATTAGTATCATGCATACAAGAAAGGTCCAGGCTTTATAACATTTGCTTTCAAAGGAAAGCATTAGGATTTGGGAATGAAATCTCGATTTGTTTTTAAGTTCTGATCAACATGCTTATGAGCTGCTTTGATTGATTTCAAATTTTCTAATGTGATTCTGCAACGTCCTCGTAGACTCGGATTCTTTTGGACTGTGGAGAGGACAATATCTGCATTCCTGACCTGCACCTGACAGGACACCTGTAAGTCTTTCCTTTGGGTGTTTTGTGTCCTCCCTGTTTCCTCTGTACGAGCAGATGGTGATGCCGATTAGACCGGAACGTGGCTTTTTCAGCAGACTTTAGCACTCCCTCCTCGCCCGTTTGTTCGTAATTATGACAGGACTCGGGTAAATGACAGTTTTCCTGTCCCCCCTCAGACAAAGCCTTTCCCTTTTCCATGAAACAGTTCTAACTGTAAGCATTCTGTTAATAATAACTTTAAACTTGTTTTGCATGTAAAGCCCTGTCAGATCAGATAATTACATTTATGTTAAGGCTCTTCAGTTAGACAAAGATGTGGAATTTGTTTATTTAACGTTTTCTGTAACAAAGAAGAGCATAGTTTCACACTGAGCCCTGCTCATTTGATTTGGTGTCATCTGTACGAGGTAGAGGTCTGGCAGAATAGCCTAAAGATATGTGTACTCGCCTCTGAGCTGTGTAGTCTGGGTTTGAATCTTGGCCCAGCGATGAACTCTCATCCTGGTGTTTTGCTGGCAAGGTGAGAAATCAATGTGTGCCCTCCCTTGGATGGATGTTAAACTGGGTGTCCCTTCTACCGGCGTTAGTTGGTGGATGTTAAACATCCTACAATGTCCTTCTCAGAGTAAGTAAGCTATCTCATGCACTCTGGGCAAATTTCAAATCGTTACCTTAACTGACTACCTTTAAGGCAGTGGTAAACCACTCAGCATATTCCTTGCCAATATACTGCTTCAGCAGCACCAATGCCCTGTCAGGAGTATGGTGCACCTCATCATCAAACGAGGTACCTGAACATCATATCCAACGCCTATTTACCCCCTGTAATTGTTGCACATGTTCAAACCGAAGTTGTTATGAAACAGTCAGAGGATTTAATTTTAAGTGAAGGAGCAATAGCCAACGACTTATCCAGTTTATTCTTGTCATCTTAAGTTTACCATTTTGCCGAAGATGCAAGTTAACATCTCCGTGCCTTCCACCTGCATAGGAAAATGAGAACATAAAACATGGAATTTTGTGTAATCAGAATTCATAAAAACAACACGACTGCGTACCTTCTGGCCTTCACTCTATTTTTCCCTCACCCCTATGTTTCTCAAGGAGGGAAAGATGCATGACAGTTCCTAGCTCTAATGAGTCTTGAGTACATTTTTAGCTCACCTGGAACGTGGTTCAGGTGAGCTTATGGGATGGCACATTATCCGTCCATCCGTCTGTCCGTAAACACTTGCAACTTCTTCTCCGAAACTGCTAATGGGATTGTGACCAAACTTGGCTAAAATCATCTTTGATGTGGTGGAACTCAAGTTTGTTCATGGCATCCTCTCCCTAAACCTAAAAGTAGGTCATCATTAGGTTTAAAGGTCCCAAACGCACTTGAATTTCAATCTAGTTTGGCCACCATTTTGGATTACAGGAAAACCTTTAACAATCTTCTTCTCTCAAACCGCCTAACCGATCAATGCATCGCTTTAAATTTGTGATCAACTACTCGAGGGAAATATAGCTTGTTAACAATGATGTCAGCAGTCACGTGGTTTAACAGCCATATTTGATCAAAGGAAAACCTTTAAAATTCATCTTCTCTGAAACCGATTAATACGAAACTTAAAATATATGCTCGACTACCTCTGGGAACGTTTGATAAAAATAAGTTGATTCAAAACACAATATGGCCGCCAATGACGTCATAATACAGAAAATGGGCAATATCTCAAAAAATATGAATTATAGATACATTGACATTGCACCTTATCGAATAGGGCTAATATTGACACACCAGGAAGTGACATCATCATACCAGAAGTGGGGACTATCTCATAAACTAAAACTCATAGATAGCAAGGAGTTGCACTTCTGTGACCACTATGTCAATACTACCTGACCTAAAATGTGTATTTTAAATCCAGCTCTTATTTTTTATCTTGATCCATCCATCACTCTACTTTTTAGCTTATCTGGAATTTACATTCCAGATAAGGTATCATCATAACACTCCGTCCGTCGTTCCGTCCGTCTCCTATTTCGACTTCTTCAGCCAAATCACTTGGCCAATCCAGCTGAAATTTTGCAGCAACATTCCTCTCTTGACTGGTAACAGGAATTGCAAAGCTCATTGCAGTCACATGACTTTAAGTAGTTCAAAATGGCCAACATAGTAAATTTCTTCAGAAATCTTTTTCTCCAGACCTACCTGTCAAAATTCTCCCAAATTTGGGTACAATATTAGGTCTGGGTGGGGATGTTAAATTGCCAGTTATGCCGATCATGTGAGCGGAAGTGTCAAAATGTTGGTCTTGCAAATTCCTTCCAAATTTTTGTTCTACTGACCCACCAGTAAGAATGCTCCCAAATTTGGGTTACAACATTAGGCCAGGGAAGGGATGTTAATTAATTTGCAGAAGTCATGCTGATCATGTGACTGGAAGTATGTCAAAATGTTCAACTTGGTCAACTTTTGGCAAAATCACATTAATTGCTTTAAAAATCTTCTTCTTCAGACCCACCAGTCAGAATACTACCAAATTTGCATACAACATGAGTCTAGGGTAGGGATGTTTCATTGCGGAGGCCATGCTGATCACCTGACTTTAAGTGTGCCAAAATGGTGGTCACGCAAATTCCTTCCAAAATCTTTTCCTCTCCAGACCCACCAGTCAGAAGGCCACCAAATTTGGGTTGCCATATTCGGCTTGGGTAGGGATGTTAATTATATTGTGGAAATCATGCCAATCACATGACCAGAAGTGTCAAAATTTCTGACAGTGAACTTTTGGGAAAATCGCATTAAACCCACCAGTCAATATCGTACCAAATTTGGTTACAACGTTAGGACATGGTCGTGATGTTAAATTGCACAGGTCATGTGAATCGCCTAACCGGAATGGTGTCAAAATGGCCGACTTAGTAAATGTTTGGGAAAATCACTTAAATTCCTTCAAAAACCTTCGTCTCCAGACCCACCAGTCAGAATGCTACCAAATTTGGGTTATAACATTAGGTCAGGTCCCAGATAAGCTACAGGTCCAGTCATCCTAATTTTTTGTAACCAGCTTCATGAGCTGCAGGACCAATTGTTCCTCTATTTTTTGAAGACCATGATAATGATTTTGTCTTGTTAGAAGTATCATTTCAAGTTAGAAATACTCTATTATGAATTATTTTACTTCCGTTCAAGTGTGAAAGCAATTATTTCTTGTTAAATATTTAATTACAATTGGTGTATGTGTAGTCTCTCATTTAATTGTATGAAATGTGTCGTCTCATTTAATTGTCTGACATTCCTCCTTCAGTCTGACAATGCAAACACTTGACAAAGCCACCTTGCCTGGAAAGAAATCATCATTATTGACGTTTGAGAACTTTTTTTATTTGTTCTAATACAAGAACTTGCTCATATTATGAGCTTCATGTGATGGGATATACAGTGACAATAAAAAGTCTACACCCCCTTTCAAAATTTTCACTTTTTGTTATCTTGTAGCTGGGAATTAAATTGCATTAAATCAGACTTTTTCCACCTTTACTTACACATCGTAACCCACAACTTCCAAATGAAAAACAAATTCTACAAATTTCAGAAAATTAATAACAAATACAAAACTATAATATCTTGGTTGGATAAGTGTCCACCCCCTGAGTTAACACTTGGTGGAAGCACCTTTGACAGCAATTACAGCTGTGAGTCTGTTGGGATTGGTCTCTACCAACTATGCACACCTTTATTGGGCAAGATTTGCTCATTCTTCTGTACAAAACTGCACAATCTCAGTCAAGTTGTGTGGGGAGCATTGATGGGCAGCAATCTTCAAGTCATGCCACATATTTTCGATTGGATGTAGGTCGTGGCTCTGACTGGGCCACTCAAGGACATTCATCTTTTTGTTCCTTAGCCACTCCAATGTAGCTTTGGCTGTGTGCTTCGGGTCGTTGTCATGCTGAAACATGAACCTCCATCCCAATTTCGGTTTTCTTGCAGAGGACAGCAGGTTTTCCTTTGGGATTTTTCTGTATTTTTCTCCATCCATTTTCTCTTTGATCCTGAAAAGTGCCCCAGTCCCTGCTGATGAGAAACATTCCCATAACATGATGCTGCCACCACCATGCTTCACAGTAGGGATGGTGTTCTTTCGTTGATGTGTTGTGTTGGGTTTGCGCTAAACATAACGTTTTGCATTTAGGCCAAAACGTTCCAACTTGGTTTCATCAGACCACAAAATGTTTTGCCACATGGCTTCAGAATCTCCAGAGTGTTTTTTTGCAAACCTCAAATGGGACTCAAGGTGGGCTTTTTTGAGTAATGGCTTTCTCCTTGCCACCTTACCATACAGGCTATATTTGTAGAGTTCTGTGTGCTCCGGGTCGTTGTCATTGGATATTGGTGTCGATATATTCAATGGGATATTGTTGTCACATGCACACAGTGACCAGTCTTTGCCATAAAAGCCTCCAGCTCTTTGAAAGTAGCCTCTTGGCGGTCTCTCTGATAAGTCTCCTCCTTGCTTGGTCATCCAGTTTGGAGGGACGGCCTCATCTCGGCAAGGTCTTGTTTGTACCATAAGCCTTGCAATTCTTAATGATTGTCTTGACTGTGCTCCAAGGGATAGTCAAGGGCTTTGAAATATTTTTTATACCTATGCTCTGAGCTGTGCCTTTCCATAAATGTATCCTGGAGGTCTTCAGAAAGCTCCTTGGTCTCATGGTTGAGTCTTTGCTGTGAAATGCACTACCCAGCAGAGGAAACCCACAGGAACAGCTGATTGTATTCTGAAATAATCAGAATCACGACAATTTAACACAGGTGGAGGCTAACTAACTTGGTGTGTGATTTTGAACGTGATTTATTACACCTGAGCTAATTTGCAATTACTATTATAAGGGGGGTGGACAGTTATCCAACTAAGATATTCTAGTTTTGTATTTTTAATTAATATTCTGAAATGTATTTAATTTATTTTTCACTTGGAAGTTGTGGGTTACAATGTTATGTGTAAATGTAGGTGAAAAAAGTCTGATTTAATGCAATTTAATTCCAGGCAATAAGGCAACAAAAGGGGGAAATTTTGAAAGGCGGTGTGGACTTTCTATAGGCACTGTAGTGTAAAGAAGAGACTGTGTTCAAGAGTTTGTCAATGAGAATGGCAAGATAATTTGTTAAAAATCAATAATTGCAGAAGAATTCATCTTTGAGGAAATACTTATGACATAATGCAAGACATTTTTTTTGAAATCATGCTTATTTGCCTATTTACTTTCAACTTGTGCATACGCACTGCTGTTGGTGTTACAGAGATAGAGCGAGGATTTACCTCGGAGACGATAAACCAGTAAACCTGACGTTATCCTGTGTGAACGTGGGCGAGGGTGCATATGAGGCTGAGCTCTTGGTCTCGCTACCTCAGCAAGCCGAGTACATCGGAGTGGTTCGTGGTGAGGTAGGATTTGTCATGGCGTTTCATACTACCGTATTTATTGGTGACTTTACTTGAATACAATATTAACTCAGAATTTGATAAAACAAACACATTGCGATAAACCAAATTCATAACTTTGAAGCCGTAAGATTTATGCAACTTTCAAGTATTCCACTGGTTGCATTTTTGACTACATCTTCACTAATGATGTTTTATTCCCAGTCTGTGACTTATTGTACCTCATGATAATGAACTGACTTGATAATTGGTAGATTTAAGTAAAACTCATTGTTTTTAATGCTGTTCTGACAGTCTTATTTAGATGCCATTTTTCACCTGGACTGCATGTCATAAACACAAGGAAATTAGACGCAGGTGGACACCATTCAGCCCATCATGTCTGCGCCATATCAACACCACAGCAATTTATCAACAGCGGATCAAAATAAGAAATTGCAAAATGTTTTTTGACTATTAAGTGTTTTTTTTTAATGTTTTTGGTAGTTTTTGTATTATATTTATTTATATTATTTATTTTAATTATTTTTCCAGGGGAGGGGGCATAGGTTTGGGTTAAAAAAAAACACTCAACATTAACCACACAACACCCCTTGACGAGACCACCACCAACAGCACTCCAAACACATGCACACAATCACCCATCAATGCTCAAGCTACCTCAAAGTTCTGCTATCATCCCTGTACTTCTCTATCTCCATAATCTCCAGGTACCGATCTAATTCCAATTTAAACTTAATTACTGTTTCTGCTGCAACTACCTTTCCAGGGAGACCATTCTGTGCATTAACTACTCTCTGAGTAAAAGTCCCCTGCCTTGCTATCATCTTAACTCTCCTCTTCTTTTTCTCAGGCTATGGACCCTGGTCCTGTCACTGTCTACTCTGGTGAATAAATCATCTGCACATATTATGTCTATACCTTTCATGATCTTAAACATCTCCATCATATATCCTTGTTAACGCCTCCTTTCTCGTGGACAAAGCCTTGTCTCCTTCAGTCACTCCTCATAGCTGAGTCTAGCTCGGCTCGCAATCAATCTAGTAGGCATGCTCTGAACCATCTCTGTAGCAGCTATGTCCTTAGTGCGTTGTGGTGACCAAAACTGCACACAATATTCTAGATGTGGCCTCACTAAATTCCTGTACAATGTTAACACCACCTCTTTTGATTTATAAATGATCCCCCTCCGAATACAACCTAAAACGCTATTTGCTTTACCAAAAGCTGCCTGGCACTGTGCTGACTGCTTACCTCCTGTATCTATTACCACCCCCAGATCCTTCTCCTGTGTGACACACTCCAATATTACCCCTTGCATCCTGTAATCTCTATTTTCATTGTTCTTTCCCATCCACAACACCTTACACTTGCTCAGGTTAAATTGCATCTGCCAATCTTTTGCCAAATCTAAGAAAGTATCAAAACTTTCCTGAATCTGATCACCACCCCCCTCGCCCCCCACCCCCACCCCACCCCCCTGCTATCCACCTTACCTCCAAGATTTGTGTCATCTGCAAATTTGGAAAGCTTACTCTTCACCTCACTATCCAAATAGTTGATGTAAATAATGAATAGTAATGGTGCGAGTACTGATCCCTGCGGTACCACACTACTTACATCCTCCCAGAAAGGCATCCTCCCACTCACAGCTACTATTTGCTTCCAACCACTAATCCAGTTTGCAATTCAATTAGCTACCTGACCAGCCACTCCACAAGCCCTCACTTTGGCTAACAACCTCCGATGTGGTACCTTATCAAATGCCTTCTTAAAGTCGAGATACACTATGTTCACTGCCTTTCCATCATCCACCCAATCAGACACTGCTTCATAGAACGCTAAAAGATTTGTTCGACATGAACTACCTTTGGTAAACCCATGCTGACTACCTTTAATTAGTTTGTATTTCTTTAAATGGTTCCTCATCTGGTCCTTAATTAATATCTCCAACACCTTCCCCACAACTGAAGTCAAACCAACAGGTCTACAGTTTCCCAATTCTTCTCTGGATCCTTTCTTAACTTGCCACTGTGCACTCCGATAGTGATATAAATCTAACTCCAGTCCTGATATTTTAAACCTAATAAATGCCTTCTGCTTCTCCTTAATAGCAAGAAATTAGACACAGATGGAGGACAACACTTCATTTTAATTTATTTTAAAATAAAGGGTGACATTATATTTTAATCAATTGATGAACATGAATGTATATAAACGGTCTTCCACATTTTAGCCCACAAGAGTAATACATGAAAATATATATTTCCTATTCGTGAAATGTTTACAAGTTGGTTGCAAACATTTAATGTATGTTAAGTTCACAATGTATTAATTAATGTATTTATTTACATATTCCTCACAGCTGCATCACTGGTGCTGTAACTTTCCTTAAACTAATAACTATTCTCAAAATCAAATGCAAACTTAATTGATAGGTTTCCAGTAATCAAAATTTTAAATGTTATTTTGGGCCATGCACTTACATATGATGTATGATAAATGTTCAAAATGCTCCACAGACAAGGTAGAAGATGCAAATGTTTCTTTAGTTTTCATTATGCATGAATTATAATGAATACTAAAAGACCCATGAACCCGTTGGGTTCCCGTTGTGACAGCGGTTGATGAAAAAAAATCATTTCAAGAAAAAAAAAAAGATAGCTCCAGCGAATTATACCGCTGAGGTTATTTGCATTGATCAAATACCCCTGAAGAGTACTTAACTAAATCGGGAATTGATTTTTAAATAATTTTTTTCGTTGCCCGATTTGAATGAAACTTAATACTGCACACCGCAGGCGAATGGTGAGTAAGGTGGCCATAAAACTTTTGCGCTTTCGTATACTGTTTTGGCTGTATTTCGGGAACATACATATATATATATATATATATATATATATATATATATATATATATATATATATATATATGTATATATATATATATGTATATGTATATATATATATATATATATATATATATATATATATATATATATACATACAAGATGAGAGTTTTAGTAATATATAGATAGATGAATATGTTTGGATTAATTTGGGTCATAGAAATAAGTTGCAGGTACATGCGCATACATATATCTTTGTATTTACACCTTCACATACCTCCATTTAACCCAATCACTCACTTCTTTCCATCCCTTCATCCACTCCCACTTGTATCCCTTCTGTCACTTCCTTTTCTACCCCTTCAGCCCTGAGCACAAGTTGCAGTTTTAACCTAATTTGGCTCAGCGGTGCAAGAGTGCATATAAGTCAAACAAACAAACACCACAAGTGATCATGGTAATTTATAATTTTTATGGTTTTCATATAGAGAGTCGACATATTTTTTATTACATGATGACTTTGAATAGCCAGTACCACCAGGAATAGCATGACATGACATACTCATACTATTCAGCCTTGACATCCTGGACTAATTCCGCATGAAAATCTATTCATTAATTATACACATTATTTATCCCTTTATTTGGGCATTGTATTGGCCAGATCACTGCCTTGATTGCTCCCCCCCCCCAAAGAAAAAAACCCCCCAGCTTTTGTACATGATGTAAAAATGTGAGTACTGCTTATGTGGATATATAATAAATACATCGTGGTTATACAGCTCGGATATTTTTGTGAATATGAAACATCGAAAGATCTTATGCTTACAGAAAACCAACATGTCAGACACATGATTTTTATTCCTGACAATTGTGGGTGGAGTCAAGCCATCTCTCTAGCCAATGAGGTTGAAGGCTTAAATTTGATTTATAAGGTTTCAGCCACAAGTGGATGGAAATGTGGTATTGGGTAACTGCACTTACCAAACCGGTCGGGAACTGCACTTCTCATTTACTTGTGACAGCTTCTGACATTCAATCACATATAACATCTGGTTATTAGCACTGTGGAAAAAGCTCTTCTGGGAGTAGCAGGCATAACGTGCATTGTGGTGGTGACGTCACCACGTTTGTATCAGGTCGGAGAACAGCATTAATTATATAATCATATATACAGTGCCGATAGAAAGTCCACATCACCTTTCAAAAATTTCACCTTTTGTTGCCTTATATCCTGGAATTAAATTGCATTAAATCAGGCTTTTTCAACCTTTATTTACACATCGTAACCACCAACTTCCAAATGAAGAACAAATCCTACAAATTTCAGAAAATTAATTGAAAATACAAAACTTCAATATCTTGTTTGGATATGTGTGTGTGTGTGTGTATATATATATATATTTATATTTATATATATATATATATATATATATATACATATATATATATATATATATATATATATATATATATATATATATATATATATATATTTATATTTATATCCATCAGTATCACCGCTGAATCCACATCTGTGGTCTGGATCGTTGCAATTGTGGAGTCCGCCATTACCAATATACTGGCATAGGAGAAAACCACGATCATGAACCGTGTGGCTCAGACCATCGGAGCCTTTATGAACATGAATATACCTAAACCTAACCTCTCGGTACCACAGCTGGAGGCTATTAAAAGTCTGAGAAACAGGAACGATTTGATCTTTGCACCAGCAGACAAGGGCAGGGCAGTCAGTGGCAGTAATGGAAAAGGAATCACACCATGGTAAAATCATATCACTACTGGAGGAGGGTAAAACTTATCAAAAATTACCTGATAACCCAACTCCAAAGCAACAATGGTCCTTGAACACACAATTGGCTTGACTGCAGCAATGGTTCAGCACCCAGACTGTATGGTCTTCCCAAGATCCACAAAGACAATGTCCCTCTGAGACCCATCGTGTCCTTCTTTAATGCACCATCCTACCAATTGTTGGGCTTCCTCGCATGTATCATTGGCAGACTTGTCGGAAAGACTGATAGAATAGTTAAGAATAGTGGTGAATTTGTCCAAAGGATAAGAGAGGTTAGAATCCAAGATGATGAGATGATGGTATCTTTCGATGTGGTTTCCCTTTTCACCAACATCCTAGTCGATCTTACGGTGAGCATAACACTCGACCGGTTGAAACATTCAAATGATCGGAAAATGGCTTGTCAAAACAGCAAACTAACACCTGAAGACGTTGCGAGCTTGCTGGAGATGTGTCTGAACAGCACGACCTTCATCTATGATGGTGCACACTACCGCCAAATATTAGGCACAGCTACAGCTTCACCGATCTCTGCTGTTGTAGTGAATTTGGTGCTGGAGGAACTCGAACGAAGGATGTTTGAGTCTTATAAGAATTGGCTCCCACGGTACTGGAACAGATATGTAGATGACACCTTCGTCATTCTGCATACAAACCTGGTAGACCACCAATTGGGACAACTTGGCCGGGTATTCCCCAGCATTACTTTCACAATCAGAATTGAAAAAGAAAGCAAATTGGCCTTTTTGGATGTTCACCGTATGACGGCTCCCAAAAGACTTTGGTTTACAGGAAACCAACCCACACCAGCATATTTCTGGATTTTAACTCCTGCAACCCAATCTCCCACAAACACAGTATAGCTCGAATCTTAGCAGCTCGGGCATGGATGCTGTCACCTTCCAAAGCCGAGGCAATGAAAGAAATCAGATTAGTTGGAGGAGTGCTGCTCAAAAATGGGTACAACAAGGGGATACTCCCCACCTTGGAAGAACCAAAAAGGACAGAACGGAAGGAACCAGACACACCTGGGCACTGTGTACTGCCATATTACCCAGGCCTTTCTGAAAGGATTTGCAGGATAGTACACAGCACATGGATTGGTGTAGCCTACAAGTCTCTATGCACCATCCGTAATATCATCTCCAAACTGAAGGACCAATACACACCTCTGATGGAAATGGCGAAAACTGGATGGTGCAAACAGCTGGATAAGGTGAACAACAAACAACACTCAATCCCAAACACCACATCCGCATGTGCACAACACCCAACGAGAACCCCAACACTCGCACAACCAACACCTCATCATGCCCAACCCGGATATCAAACCAGCCGTATCCGTGCCCCGGAAACACAAACACAAAAAGAGCAACAAGCGCACACACGGTATAACACCAGACACGTGCAAATAAACACAAAAAAAGAGCAGAGTACCCCTTCAATGATGTAACTTGACGTTTGTTTTTGCTTTTGCAAAATATAATATAAAAAGTACTCCTCCGTTTGACCTCGAGCACCAGCACGTGACCGGAAATGAGCGGTCTTATCGAAATAAAAACCGGACACGTGCCGAAGCTCGGGGTCGATTGTGCCTGAGGAAGCTGTCTGTGAAACCGGTGAAACGTTGTCTGAGACTGGGTCTGCTCTCGCTTGTTTGCTCAAATTAGCGGAGTCGATCTAGTTTTTACTTTTGGTTGGAAGCACCTTCTTCTTCTTTAAAAAGGTGTAATCCCAACCACCCCAATCTTCTACAATCAATATATATATATATATATATATATATATATATATATATATATATATATATATATATATATATATATATATATATATATATATATATATATATATATATATATATGAGGCCCAGCAAGGAGGAGTGATGTAAGCAACATTTTTTCATGATATGATGATGATAGGCTCGGATGATAGGGGAAGGGTTAAAATAGTGCTATATGGCATTAACTCCAAAATGGGCGATGTGGCCCTTACATCACTCCTCCTCGCGGCGCCACAGACACAGACACAGACACAGACGCTAAGTGGTTGGTTCTGGATGCCAGTGTGAAAGTTGGCTTAGCTGAGCTGAAGGCCTATGAAATGTCCAGACTTGTTTGTGGTTTCGAATGTCTCTCCATTGTTGAGAGTTAAGTAGCAGCGTATATAAAGCTGATTGTGATCAAGATCAGAGTTCAGGCTATGTGAGATGAAAAACGAGTTGATGTGAGCTGCATTGATGGCCATTACTTTAATTATAACATAAAATAAACTCACTTGCCTGCAGTTGAGAGCACCTATTTTTGCACCATTCTTGTGAGGGATATTGGCTGTCTTAGAACCAAACGTGAGGCATCCTCGGGTAAGGAAAAAGCTGAAGAAATCGGACAGAACATCAGTGAGAGCAGCAGATAAGGATTTGAGAACACTACATGGACACTGATTCCATCTAGGCCCATCACAGAGGCATAAATTGCAGCAGAGGAACAGATGAGGTTGGAGGGAAATTTATTCATTGCCAGGATCAAGAAGGCAGACGTATCATTTGCAGAGATCGGGTTTGGGATTTTCACTGATGAGGTCAGACGCACTGACTCGTACACAGCACAGCAATAGCACGGCTGGTTGCTGCAAAGCATACTTTTAGCCAACTGGTATGGTGTGACTTAAATCAAAACAGATGAAGAAGTGAGAGTTGGGATTGGTGGTTAGTAGTTGCATCCTTTCCAACCATCCCAATTTGGAGTTACTGGCCCCGCTTCCCGACCAACCGCTGAAATTTCCTGCTTTTACGTGTGAGATGGACAAAAGTGGAGATGCAGTGAAATATCAAAAAATATATTTCGCAAAAAAAATCAAAAAAACAAAAGATGCAGCGAAATATCTCCCCCCCCCCCATATCATAACTCACTGATGGAGTCTGCAATGCCATAATGTACGTATGATTGGCACTCACTTCTGCAATGAAAACTACTTCTTTCTTTTTACAGAATCTAAGGCTCATAATAGAGCTGAATAGACACGACATACATGCAGACAAATACAAGAGACACAACACAGAATGATAGACAAATATTTGTCAAGATGGATACAGAAGCAAACTCTCAGGAAGGAAACACTGAAATTTGGAAAGTGGTGGGTTTGGCGAGTGTCAATGGGGGTAAGAAAGATCATGCTTTTGGATGGGGAATGATCTGAGATGGTGATGAACAGTTGTCTTGAAGACCTGGAGGGAAGATTGAGATGGAAGAGAATGTTGAAGTTGATTCCACAGGTGAGAGAAAAGAAGAATGAATGAGTGGAGATGAGCAGTGATTCTGCCTTTTGGGAGTTTAACCACAAGGGAATTAAGATTGCATGCTAAAATATTGTAGTATAAATTCCTGAAGACCATTATCAAGAAGTTCCTGTGCACATTATCATTGTCCGATCGGTGAATCATCATTAATGTCACATAACGATTTGTTATTGCAATCATTGCAATCACCTGTGTTGTGCAATGACTGCCATGAATTTTGAACAAACTGGATACAGATTCGTTGTTGATTCTTTCTGGACAAGTGACTCACACATGTTCTGCAGAACATTTTTACTCCGAGCTGTGTCTATCGAACCGAAAACACGAGCAAGCTGGTGGCTTGTGATCTGGGAAATCCCATGAAACCCGGAGTAAATGTAAGTATTACAATGGCAACTCTTGTGCACCTACTAATGAAGTGTACTTCATTAAAAATCCATGTTTCCACATGTAAGGGTTGTTCCCTCAAATAAGAAAGGTATATATTATTCCTGCGTTATATTTTTATTATTTTTTATATTTTTACAAGCCGTTCCCCCAGAGTGTATTCCAAGGGTAATTATTTTGGTGTCGCCCAAGAGTAATTATTACCACATTTTGTCATTCCCAAGAAATTGCTTTGCATTGATTAACAAGTTTTCAATTTATTTCACAATGCTGCCTGCTAACCTCCAATATTCTCTTCAAGGTCACTGTTGGCCTGAAGTTCACCTTTCCAGGTTTGAGCCATGGTAACACCTCAATGTCTTTCTCAGCACAAATCCACAGGTCTGTCCACCATGTCTTCTTATTTCTTTTTTTCCCCATTCTTGTTGCATTCTAATGATTTCTCTTTTGGCCATAATGTCTTTAAAATGTACAGTCTATCTATTTTGACAGCTCCAACCCAGACCATGGGGAAAGTCGCCTGCTGCAGCTATATCCATCGGTGTTGGTGCTGGCACAACTTGAACTGCGTGGGTGAGTACATGGATATCGCACAGCAGGTGAAAATTTGGTGCACACATTGTCTGGATATTGGTTAACTTCTCAGTTTGGCAACAAATGATTGAGGATCCTCAAAGCCATCATGAGAGGTCAGAAATGTTGATGCAAATGGAGGAATTGTTATTTCTTGACAGATACCTATGATAACTCTGCAGATAACTCTCCTTATAATATAGAGTTATCAATCATGTAGCGTTATGATACATATATACTCTATCATGATATAACGAGATATAATAACATTACAGATACCTCTCCTTATAATGTACGACGGATGTGTCGAGAAAGCAAGTATCTTTACCTCTCACACAGACACGAACAAATATATTATCATTTCTGTTCACTTTCTGAGTAGATGGTGAATAAAAGCTATAAAAATCACCGTTACTATTATAATATTTCTCTATAGTACCTTGCATCCTTGGATGGTACTTTCAATGTAAATAGGAGTTGCACTTCCTGCTGGTTTTGAGCAGCAGGAGTTTTGTTATGAAATAAATTGGTTTCTTTCCTTCTTTGAGCAAAGTCAGTCCACATTGGGGAAAACGTGTCCAAATGATATGGATAACTTGGATATTTTTCATTATTTCCTTTCTATTTAGCATCGTTATGGCATTTGGATGCCTGCAGTGGCTTAGAAGTTAAGGTGGTTAGCCATGTCAAAGTAACACCAGATGGGTCGACTCAGCCTGTGATCGTTTTGAGGTCTGCAAAATGAGTACCAATCTGCTTGAGGGTAATAGACCAACAGCAGTTGATCTGGGGATAGTAGTGTTGCACCCACCTCTCCCACTGAATTGGAAGAGCCAGTGAAAGAGGAGCCCTGGGGTTGCCTCTGACTTCAGCCGACACCTTGTCTTACCTTATGGCATTTGTGGAGTCCGTTGACAATGAAATCAATCTTTTGTGAATCATAAATGTAAAATCTATTCAGCCCCTTTTTGTATACAGAGTCAAGGCTTGTGGAGGAGCAAGAACACAGAAAGGATCAGGACGCAACGGAATAAAAGCAACAACAGAAAGA
The DNA here is from genome assembly GCF_056783735.1 of Eptatretus burgeri. Taxonomy (NCBI): domain Eukaryota; kingdom Metazoa; phylum Chordata; class Myxini; order Myxiniformes; family Myxinidae; genus Eptatretus; species Eptatretus burgeri. The sequence continues at coordinate 52,531,166 of NC_140964.1, forward strand.
GAAGAGGGAAGTGCAACAGTAGGGCCGAGGGTGAAACTAAATGGAGACGGACAAACTAGGGATTCAGGTAATGATGATGGGAAGGGTAGAGCTGGGGGTGGAGAGGATGGACACAGAAGAAGAAAAAAAAAAATTGGTGGGGGGGGGGGAGATGGTGGTTCACCAGGTGGATGGGCGATGATCTGAGATGGTGGTGAACAACTGTCTTGAAGACCTAGAGGGAAGAATGAGGTGGAAGAGAATGTGGAAGTTGACTGCGTAGGTGAGAAATTGAGGAACGGATGAGTGGAGGTGAGCAGAGATTCTTGTTTTGGCAGTTTCAATGGAAGGAAGTTGCTGGAAGACCACATGCATCCTGCAGCCACCTGGAGGGGAGGGGGATGGGGTTAAAGCACAGAGAGGGCAGATGGTGCAAAACCATAAAGGAGGTGTAAGAAGACATAGAGACAACCGAACTGTCGGTGATGACAAAGTAATAGGTCCATAGACTCAGTTTCATCGCAGGAGATTCCAATGATCTTGAAGGCCTTTGTTTCCATGGCATCAAGCTGAGCAAGGTATGATGCAGGGGTGCCAGCTTATCGAGGAGAGTAGTACCCCATCAAGCTGCGGATGAAGGCCTTGCAGTTGGATAGAAGTGCAGGTGTACTGAGGAAGGACTTTGGATGAAGGAAGATGCCTAGTTGGTGACTGGCTTTGGAAGCCAGCTTTGAAATGTCGTTTAACCAAGAAAGATCACGCCTGAGAGTAAGACCCAAGAGTTTGAGTGACTGAACTTCTTCGAGAGGCTGCTGATAAAGTAGATCGTGGTTTGCTGTACAGTTCTCAAAGAGAGAGAAAGAGTGTATGGGATTTCTCAGGATAAAAACACAAATTCCAAGGGTTTAACCAGTTTCTGATTTTGTAAAGGTCTGAAGAAAGGTAAGAGGCTGTTGCCTGTCTATATGAAGGATGAAGAAAGTAACGACAGAGGGTGGAGTCATCAGCAAAAAGATAAAGAGGATTTCCCAGAGTCAGAAAGGATATTGATGAAGATTAGGAATAGGACGTGGCTGAGAATACTGCCGAGGGGCACTCCACACATTGGCTACGAGAGTAGAGGTCAGTAAGCCATGCATGGAGTTGGCTTTGGATGCAACAGACAGAGAGTTTGGCGAGCAAGGTGGGATGCCAGGTCAGGTCAGGTCAGATCAGGTATGGGATCATGTGCCGGAGCAGCGCGTTGCTGTGTCCACTTTTCGCCAGTACTACAAGGACCTTCGTCTGGCTATCCCCCAGACAGATGCCAGGCCCATCCCCATCTCCTTCAGATGCTTATCAACCTGCTGCAGCCAGGAGTCATGCGGTCGGCCCATTGGCCTCGTACACTCACGAGGCTCACTCGCTGAGAGAATCTGGTGAGCAGCATCAGCATCAGGAAAATGAGCCACATGTCCATTCAGCCACAGCTCATGGACTATGCAGGTCACAAATCTCATTTGAATCTCTCTCAGCAACTGCATTTTGCGCACAAAGTCTGACCAGCGAGAGCTAAGGAGTCTCCGTAGAGACCTGGCACCAAAGGAATTGTGTCCATCTTAGGTCCCTGGTCAGAGTCCATGTCTCACATCCATATAACAAGACTGGAAGTACCAAAAACATGAAGACTTGGACTTTTGTCATCGTGCACAGGTACCGACAGTGCCACACCCCATTATCCAGTGAACTCATGACTCCCCAGGCCCGACCCAGACGTCTGTTGACCTCTGGCTCACAGCCAGCAGAGACATGAATATCACTGCCCAAGGAAAATGAATCTCTCCGTGACCTCAACATCCTCACCACAAATGGGTACAGACAAGATAGCAGCATCCAAGATGTCATTAAAAGCCTGGATCTTAGTTTTGACTCAGGAAACCCGTAATCCCAGTGTCTCCGACTCCGCATTCAGCACTTTGAGGGCCCCCAAAACGATATCCAGAGTTTCCGCAAAGATGACTGCATTATCTGCGAAATCAAGGTCAGAGATATTGACATTCCCAAAGGATGCACCGCAGCTTGATCTCTCCGACATCCTCCCCAGAACCCAGTCCATACAAGTGCTGAAAAGTGTGGGGGCCAGTAAACACCCCTGACGAACTCCAGTAAGAACTGGAAATAAGTTGGGGATGATATCACCACATCTCACAGCACTCTCAGTACCAGAGTATAGTTCACATCACATTGATCCATTTTGGTGGCACCTCACGAAGACCAAGAATCCTCCAGAGGGAATCCCAATTCACTGCACTAAAGACTTTGCAGAGGTCATCATAGGCTGCAAGCAACCCCTACTTAAACTCTCATCGGCATTCAGTGAGGACCCGAAGGACAATGATACGGTCAATCATTGACCTCTTTGGTGGGAAGCCTGACTGCTCTGGATGCTGGTGCTCAAGCAGATGATGGCGAACCCTATCAATAATTATCCGAGCAAAGACCTTGCCCGGCACTGAGAGCAGCATCACCCCTCAGCATCACCCCTCAGTTGTTGCAGTCTTGGCGATCACCCTTCCCTTTTCCAGAGAGGGACAACAAGGTCCCTCTTCCAGTCTGTTGGGATGTTGTCTGTGTTCCAGGCAGAGCACAGAACTGCATGCAACGACATGAGTACAGCATTTCCAGCAGCCTTGGGAACTTCAGAATGGTTGCCACAGATCACAGGACCTTACCCCATTTCAACCGGTTCACTGCAGCCTGTGTTTCCACAAATGAAGGTGGATCACAGTTGATTGGAGGTTTAGCAATAGGGATAGTAACACCCCTGACATCCATCTCAACAGCTGGTGGATCAGCCTGATACTGCCACTCAAAGTAACCGGCCCAGCAGGTCTTCACTTCGGACACCTCTGTCAAGAGCCAACCACCTTCCGCTCAAACTGCAGTACATCAAGAGACGGGCTTGGAGAAACGCAATGCATGAAATCCCCTGTAAGCAGCATGAGAATCATTTGACCACAGGTGATGCTCTTCCCCCTCACATATTCCTCACACATATGCCTTCTTGTCCACCTTCAGTGCAGGTACAGTTTTACGCCTCAGCTATACCATTCAGCCTGGCCCTGCGACTCTGGTAAATGGTATCCAGTGTCCCTTGAGAAACAAAATTCTTCTTCGCCCTACGGTGAGTTCCAAGACATCCACCGGCAACATCAAGGACGGTGGTCTTGAAGGCACTCCACAACTCTTCAGGATTCCGCAAAGCACCCAGTCCCCCTAGATCCCCACTCAGCCTGTTCACAAACTCCTCAGCTACCCTCCCATCCTTGAGTTTGCCAACATCCAGCCTCGGTTAGGATGGCACCATTCCCCCAGATTTAAGCTGCAACTTCAGAGTTGCTACCACAAGCCTGTGGCCAGTATTGAGGAAATGAGCACTACGATTGCTCCTGCAGTTCTGGATCATCCTCCAACGTCCATCAACGAGCACATGGTCAATCTCCTTTGCCACACCACCAGCGTTGAAATAGCAAGTCCAGCGATGAGCCCTTTGGTGCTGAAACCATGAACCCACCACGCTAAGTCCATGACTTCTTGCAAAGTCAAGGAACTTCGTGCTATTCTGGTTCATAGTTCCTGACCCATGGGGACCAACACATGTCTCATATCCATCCCTATCAGATCCAGTTGATGCATTGAAATCCCCCAAGACGAGAAAAGTATCTCGCTGGGGCACTGATCAACCACAGACTCAAGCGTGGCAGAGAATGTGTCCTTCATGGTGAGATCACTCACCACAGTCGGAAGATATACAGAGACCACAGAAGCGACATCCAAGGAGTGACGAAACCTTCTTCTCATAATACGCTCATTTACGGTTGTTACCTCAATTATCATTGGAGTCAGCTTATTGGACACAGCTACAGCAACTCCTTGGGCATGGTAACCATCAGAGCAACCAGACGAATAGTAGGTGCAACCATCTGCAATGATTTCGCCACTATCCGGTCTCTGAACCTCAGAGAGTGCTGCAATACCAATGTTCAAACGCTTGAGCTCAGATGATAATAGACACAGGTGATCATCCTTTTTTAGGGAAAGATCATTCCAGGCACCCACTCAAAGGGACCACCTCACGTTAACCCAAGGACACCACTAATTGGTAGACATCTCAGCACCACCCTGAAACACACAACCGCAATCTGACCTGGGAACGTTACCCCATGGTTTTTTTTTCTTCTTCTGTTTTTTTTGTATACACTGTTGAGACTTGCATGAGAGCAAACACACAGAACGTGCAACAAGGGGAGCAGGAGACAAGAGCGGTGTGAGAGGGAAGGAAAAATAGTGTCAAATAGGGACATGAGATCTGTGGAAGGGAGAAGGATGGGGCGGCGTACACAGGGTAAAGAAGATGGACACCACATGGACTTTCCAGTCCTTACACGACAGGGACTTTCAGGAAGGAAAGCAGGGAATTTGAAGAAGGTGGCTTTGGGGCGGATTACGCGGAGGGTAGAAAAGATCGTAGTTTTGGATGGGGGGAGATAAAAGATGGTGGTAAACAGCTGTTTTGAAGGCCTGGAGGGAAGAATGAGATTGTAGAGGGTGTGGGTGTTTATTCCAAATGTGGAAAAAAGAGGAATGAAAGAATGAATGTGAGCAGTGATTCTTGATGTTGGTAGTTTTACCAGAAGGGGGTTGCTGGCGGACCTTGAGCGCCCTGCGGAAATATGGGGGGACATATCTCAGACCGAGTTGGGGGGGGGGTGATTCCAGAGAGGAAACGGTAGAAGACAGAAAGACCACCGACTTGCCTGCGGTGAGAGATGCAAAGACTTGGCCTCATCGTTGGCGATACCAATGATGCTATATGCCTTGGTTTCCACAGCATGAGACCGAGAAAGGTAAAAGGCGGAAGCACCAGCCCAGAGGGGAGAGCAATACTCCATCAGGCTCCAGATGAAAGCTTTATATGCCATCAGGAGCTCAGGTGTGCCAAGGAAGGACTTTGCACGATGGAGGATGCCCAGTCAGCGACCTGCTTTGGAAGCCAGCTTGGAAATGTGGCTTTCCCATGAAAGATCATGGCAGATAGTGAGCTTCAGAAGCTTAAATGAAAGGACTTCTTCAAGACGATTGTTGAGAAAGTAGATGGGGGGGGGGGGTTCAGACTTTCCCTTCGGAGAGACACAGTGAGATTTGTCAGGGTTGAAAGACATGTTCCACATGTTGGACCAGCTTCTGATTTACCAGAAAGTTGATGGTTTTCCTCCTATCATCAAAGAGTAGGGGTCCCAAAGACTTTGCCCCATTCCCGTCATCCAATGAACTGCCCTACGAAGGGCAGCTGCTCAGGAGATACTCCCACGGAGTATTTTCTTTGCGTTTTTTTTTGTGTTTTGCAGAGTGAATGGTTTTATGGTGGCCATAGTGCAAGTCCTACCATCAACCTCTTTTTAAAAAAAAGTAACCCAACTGCCGGAGGACATCCGCAGACGCAGTTGGGCACTAGATATGGATGGCCGTTTGCTCACAAGGAGCTCCTCCACCCTTTGACAGGTTTTGTTTTGAATCCTGCTGGGTGTCCATATCCATACACCCTCCTCACCAGGAAACCTGGTGGAGGAGACTGTTTAGTCGCTGACAACCCAACCATGAAACAGGTTAGTACAAGTTTACATAGTACCTGTAGCAAGTCACTGATCTAATCTGGCCTGACCTGACAATATTCACAGATCTATTGTGGATGCCAGACTGTATCGTAAGCTTGAGATATGTCGAGAGAGATGGCCCTGATCTTATATCTGATATTGAGGCCCTCCATCCATTGTGGGGTGAGTAGAAGCAGCATGTTCAAGGTACGTCTGAATCTGACTTGATGATTTAAGATGAGGGCATTGGAGAAAAGGAATGATTTTATGTCAACTGTGATGATGGATTCCATGACCTTGCTGATCATTGGATGTGAGCTCATTGGTTTGTAGTTTATTCATCCAGTAAAACAAGAGCGAGATTTGCTTTGCAAGACATGTCCCCGACCGATGTGATATTTTCTAAGTCCAAAAAGTGCATAACTCTGTGAAAAATTTTTGAAACGCCCTGAAACTTGAACTTGTTCTGTAACTTATCATAATATAGCCATGTACCAGGTTTCAGTTGAATATGTAAAAGAGTATGGAAAAAAAGTCTGAAAAACCACAGGTGTGACGAATGGATGGTTGGACAGATGCGGAGCAAACCTGTAGTCCCTTCCGGTGAAACCTGTAGGGGACTAAAAAAAAAAAAAAGACTAAACATAGTGTCAAATGGGGGAAAATAAGAAAAAAGGTAGATTTATTCATGTTCACTTCTTGTTTTAATATTTCAAGGATAAATGTCACTGAACTCGGTGAGAAGGTGAGTGATGAAATGCATTGACTGTCAGGAAAAGTAACATTTCTTGTGAGAGTAAAGGCTTGTAAGGGCCTGTTGAGGAAGTGAAGGAGTTACAGTTAGTGGGTTTGCTGTGCAGAAAGAGTTCTCCAAGCAAGCTGACACTGGATGATAAAGAGTGGCCATCTACACCTGAGCTACAATGGTTGGAGGATATCGGTCCTGAGCTGGATTTGGTCATTGAGGTAAGTGCCTGTTGATTTCAAGGAAAATGGTACCCTTAAAAATGAGCATACTGCATAGCAGAGTAAGAGAGAGGTTAGGGTAGCTGGGGAGGAAGGTGGAGAAAGAAGTGAGGAGTTGGGAGGGAAGGAGAACAAAGGAACTGCAGATGACATAATTAAGTATGACAATGCACAGAGATGGCTTACTTGCCTCTGAGCTGTCTTCGTCG
>NC_140964.1:52542952-52552952 GCF_056783735.1 Eptatretus burgeri
GCAAGATAATGACCCAAAACATACCTCCAGGCTATGTCAGAACAACCTGAGAAGAAAAGAACAAGACGGTAGGCTCCAAATCATGGAATGGCCAGCGCAGTCTCCAGACTTAAAGCCCATCGAGCTGGTTTGGGATGAACTGGACAGAAGAGTGAAAGCAAAGCAACCTAACCTACAAGTGCAACCCATTTGTGGGAACTTCTCCAACAGTGTTGGGAAGAACTTTCCGAACAATATTTGATTCCCATTGTGGAAAGAATGCCACGAGTATGTTCGGCTGTTATATCTACAAAAGGTGGCTACTTTGATGAGTTAAAATTTAGATTAAATTTTGATCAACAAAACGATTCCATGATTTATTTTTTTTATCTGCAATTGTTTATTTATTCTATGCTTTAATTTCGGAGTGCATTCAAACATTAAACTGCTTAAATTCCAGTAAAAACTGGAAAAATGGCGGTGTTCTAAAACTTCAGACTGGTAGTGTATATACTGTATGTATGTGTATGTATATATATATATATATATATATATATATATATATATATATATATATATATATATATATATATATATATATATATACATACATACGTATATTGTCGTGTCCAGGTGATTTGCACCATCCTGGACCTGGACGGACAGCCGGCAATTTTAACTCGCAGGTGAACAGCCAAAATTCTCGGTGGTTACGGCACGCGCAGGATGGAGCCAGGCAAAGCGCGTTTCCAGAACGGAAGCACACGGGTTTATTCTCGAACCCACAATGAACAAACACAAGGAACTTCATCAATAGTGATTTAATAAACATAAATCAAGGGTGATAATGAAAATAAATCAAAGCATGAGATAATGAAAAGTGAGGTAAACTAAATCCTAATTTGAGACGTCTCCACTCAGTCACAAAAACAGACAAGGGGAAAGATATAAATAAAAGAAAATCTCCCCTTTATGCCGGCACTCAGCTTTGCATCCAGAGATGAACTTTATGAGCCCGGTGTGATCGAACTGTTTAGCCACTGCTTGGGAAAACGCATCAAAATGGCGTGAAGTCATTCTCTGCGGCCACGTACTTGAGGAAATTCATGTGGACGGTCTTCAACGCAAGGAGCCCACAAACTGCCGTACAGTTTCTTCTCACGATCGAGATTGGCACACCACTCCCTCTAAGCCTTTCTCCTTGATCATACAACAAGGCGACTACCAAGGCTGGCAGATAAGAGACGAGCAGGAGCGACCGCCAGCCCAGTCTTGGCTTTCTTCTTGACCCAGCCGAACCAACAACGGCTAGCCGCAAGCGCATTATTTTAGCACATCAACAAATTCACACCAGCACCACAACGATAATCAGGCAGCTCTCTCATCATGCCCAGAGGAGACAAGAAGGCCGATGTTCACTTTCAACCGTCCTCCCTCTCTCAAACCTTCTCCCCGTCACGTCACCCCAACTATTCATCAGCCTTGGGAGCATTGCCTGCCGGTTATGTTTTCTGGGAGACAGGGTTTGGTCTGCTGGTTATTGTTGTAGTGAAGCGTGGTTCTTCATTGCCGGCCTTGTAAATGTAAAAACGTAGGAATAGGTCATGGGGCAAACAAAAACTGGGAGATACTAAACCCTACCAAATTAATACACCACCACCCCCAGATGGTGACATGTAAACAATCTTAAGCTCACAGTTTTCCCTACTTCAACAACTTGTGATATCTCCTACCCATCCATAGTCCATGCGATACCATATAATCCTATCTTCACCATGGGATTCCACCATCAACCCCCACAAACGTAACATATATATATATATATATATATATATATATATATACATATATATATATATATATATATATATATATATATACATATATATATATATATATATATATATATATATATATATATATATATACATACAGCACCTCTAGAAAGTCTACACCCCCTTTCAAAATTTACACCTTTTGCTGCCTTATAGTCTGGAATTAAATTGCAGTAAATCAGACTTTTTCCACCTTTATTTACATATCGTAACCCACAACTTCCAAGTAAAAAACAAATTCCTACAAATTTCAGAAAGTTAATTAAAAATGCAAAACGAGGATATCGTGGTTGGATGTGTCCACCCTGCCTATAATAGCAATGGTAAATTAGCTGGGGTGTAACCAATCACCTTAAAAATCACACACCAAGTTAATTGGACTCCATCTGTGTTAAATTGTCATGATTCTGATTATTTCAGAATAAAATCTGAGACATCTATACTAATAAATGGCTGTGTGTGTGTGTGTGTGTGTGTGTGTGTGTGTGTGTGTGTGTGTGTGTGTGTGTGTGTGTGTGTGTGTGTGTGTGTGTGTGTGTGTGTGTGTGTGTGTGTGTGTGGCTACCTGTGTGTGTGTGTGCCTACCTGTGTGTGTGTGTGTGGCTACCCGTGTGTGTGTGTGTGGCTACCTGTGTGTGTGTGTGTGGCTACCTGTGTGTGTGTGTGTGGCTACCCGTGTGTGTGTGGCTGTGTGTGTGTTGCTGTGTGTGTGTTTGGATGTGTGTGTGTGCGGCTGTGTGTGTGTGAGGCTGTGTGGGTGGCTGAGTGTGTGTGTGGCTGTGTGTGTGGCTGTGTGTGTGTGTGTGTGTGTGTGTGGCTGTGTGTGTGGTTTATGTGTCTGTGTGTGTGTGTGTGTGGCTGTGTGTGTGTGTGTGTGTGTGTGTGTGTGTGTGTGTGTGTGTGTGTGTGCGTGGTTTATGTGTGTGTGTGTGTGTGTGTGTGGTTTCTGTGTCTGTGTGTGTGTGCGTGTGTGGCTGTGTGTGTGTGTGTGGCTGTGTGTGTGTGTGTGTGTGTGGCTGTGTGTGTGTGTGTGGCTGTGTGTGTGTGTGTGTGTGGCTGTGTGTGTGGCTGTGTGTGTGTGGTTTATGTGTCTGTGTGTGTGTGGCTGTGTGTGTGTCTGTGTGTGTGGCTGTGTGTGTGTGGCTGTGTGTGTGTGCCTGTGTGTGTGTGGCTGTGTGTGTCTGTGTGTGGCTGTGTGTGTGTGGCTGTGTGTGGCTGTGTGTATGTGTGTGTGTGTGTGTGTGTGTGTGTGTGTGTGTGTGTGTGTGTGTGTGGCTGTGTGTCTCACGCATATCTCCCTCCCGCAGTGAAGAGCAACGTTTGGTGAGGTGTCGCTTTCCCCTCCTCCCCCTTAACGCCTCCTCCTTCATCCTCTCCTTCCACCTCTCACCCGACACCTGCCCTCTTCTCTTTCTCTCCCTCCCCCCGCTTTATTGACCCATCAGTGAAGCGATGGATTGTATTTTCTGGTATAATATGTGTATATATATATATATATATATATATATATATATATATATATATATATATATGTGTATATATAAATATATATACATATATATATATATATATATATATATATATATATATATATACATATATATATATATATATATATATATATATATATATATACATATACATATATATATACATATACATACACACATCTAGATATATTTCATTTTATGAGCCAGAGGGTCGGGAGGTTGAAAGGTCCTGTTGGTGGACAATTTAGGGCCACAGCAAAAACAGGTCGGGAATCACTGGCCTCGCCAATAACAGCTTTGTAAAGTCTGCGAAAATCTATGTGTTTGAGGATGATGTGTGCCAGTGGTGAGGTTTATTCCATCTCTCTACCTCCAGCTCCACAATGGTGGGCCCAGTTGGGTGGACAGCGCTTTGCTGCACGTCGAAGTACCTGTGAGACACGGTCATCAGCATTTCCTATACCCAATGGCCATGAAAACGAACGGGCCGCTGAAATGCTCCTCCAACTTTTCATTCAATCATCATCAACTGACGGTAATGCATATCAGCAGGTTCCTGAAGACTTTGGGAGAAGGAATATGTTGAACAACCTAAATTATATATGTCTGAACTCATTATTACAACCACAATAATGACGTTTGTACCATGCATGTGGCTGTGGCCATTTAGCCAGTGGGTGTGGATTCTCCTTGTGGACGTGGTTACTGTGTGGGATTGGATGTTTCTTCGAGGGCGGAACTATGTTTTTGAAGGTGGCAGTTACCAATATGTTGTGCTTCATGCAGGCACGTCTGACGACTCTGCTACCTGCTGATGATCATCCCAAAAGCAGTGTGCCTGTCTATTATCGAGAAAAAGTCCAACAGCATGACATTCCTGATGTACTGGTATGTATTTTTTGAGATAACAAAAAAGGTTAACATCAATTGTTTGTTTGTTACCTCTGCCACCGAAGGTGAAGGGGGTTATGTTTCCACCCCTTTCTGTCTGTTTTTCTGTCTACAGGATATCTCAAAAAGTTCTGAACGGATGCGGATGAAATTTTGTGGACAGTTTCAGTGTGTGACAAGAACGAACCGATTAGATTTTGGTGAAGATCCGGATCCAGATCCGATTACTATACTTTTTTTCAGTGATTCTTCACCATTGAGAGATAGGGCTAAACTAATATATAACACGCTACCTCAAATAGTTGTGGACGGATTCGGATGAAATAAAACTTGGTGGACAGATTGGGTGTGCGTGTGACCACGATGAATTGATTCGACTTTGGTGAAGATCCGAATCCGGATCCAACTACGATAATTTTTAAAGTGATTCTTCACCATTGAAAGATGGGGCTAAAAATTATATTAAGCATAATATCTCAAAAATGTATAGGGCCAGATATGTCATCGTGGATCAGGCATTACGGGGCGGAGGTATGCGCTACACCGAGTGTCATTCTAGTTTCATCTTTAAAAGGTAATTACAGGAAATAAAAGGAACTTTGACATCAGAGGAGGCCATCATGCCCATCATGGATGTGCATTTCTGCGAATATCCATGTACCCCTCTATTTCGAATGCTTCTAGGTACCTATCTAATTCCTTTTTAAACCTATCTACCATTTCTTTCCACTGCCACTACCTTTCCAGGGAGAACTTTCCATGCATTAACTACTTTCTGATTTGCGACCCTTGTCTCTATGTCGTTCTAACTCTCCTCTTTTTCACTCTCCGGCTCTGTCCCCTGGTCCTATATTGCTGTCTTCTCTGCTGAAAAACTCTTCCACACTCATTTTGTCCCTACCCTTCACTATGTTAAACATCTCTATCACATCTCCTCGTAATTTCTTCCTTTGTAATGAATAAAGTCCCTTCTCCTCCTGCTCATCATAGCTGAGTCGAGATAGCCCCGGAATAAATCTAGTCGATTTATACTGAACCCTGTATTTATACTGAAATCTAGCTGCCTGGCACTGTTGTCTCCTTACCCCCTGTATTACAACCTTCTTCTGTGTCCTTTTATCCTTTTAGGATGAGCATTGGAGTGTCGATGAGAGTGCAGTGTAGTGATAGCCGAGGCTTAGTGGAAAGGTGTGAGGGGCTAGTAAGGGCCTCACCCTGATGGGTCAAGAGGCAGATTGTTGATATCCGTTTGGCTTATAGCTCTTTTTAAAATGCTGATGCTCTTTTGTGCGTCCAAAATCGATGGTTGGCGGTTCGTAGGGAAAACAAGAAAAAGATATTGTGAGTGTATATGCAGCCGCGCAGTGCACCTGGGACCTCTCGGCATCACCGTGCCCTCGCCTCACACTCCCATCACCCTGCGGTGGGCCCTGGATCCAGCGCCACTTCTCGTGGACCCAGCACAGTTCATCCCGGCAGGCGATTCCCGAGCAGGCAGGCAGTCTTCTTGTCTAGTCCCCGGTGCACCCACACCAGCCTCGAACCGAGCCGCGTCCTGGCCTTTATACGTGCAACACCAGGAGTGGCTCCGAGGGAGCAAAGTTCACACGAGGACCCTTCAACCCTGTCCAGGCACCCCTCCCATTGGTGCTTGTCCAATGGGGTGGGTCCGGCAATTGGGTTGTGGAAAACCCCCGATTTATGATATTCATAATCTAATGAAATAACTAATTCTGGGGAATCCAATGTTTTCATGCTTGCTCTCCCCTGGGGTACATTTCCAAAACCATAACAATATATAGTATAGGGTGATTTCCAATCAAGTTCCTATTTTAAATATAGAAATACTCTTGTTATCAGAGGAAAAGCATTGAAAAAAGGAAAAATTGAAAAGCTTTTTTATTTCCATTAATATTATTTTTCCTTTTCTCTCAGATTGAACATTACTACAGCTTACATTTGTTATTTATAGAAGGTTCAACTAATCACATGATATTCAACTGGTACTTCAGAAAGTATTTTCCCTCCACAGAACTGCAGTTGGAGTCCTTGTTTACACATCAACTGCCAAGTTGGTCTCCTTTCCAAACAAGAGAGCGTCGTGGTCACCCTGCACTCACGCCTCTGGGCATCGTCTTTCCTTGAGGAAAAGCGTTCACTTCTGACTCTGCACACAGTTGCCCACTTCCAGGTCACCAAGATGCCTCCAGCCAGGCTGCTTGAGGGTGTGTCTGCTGGCAGGGTGTTGGTGAGCAATTTCTGTTTAAAAAAAAAAAAACTGATTGTACTATAGATTGAAAGAGACAAGGTCATTTGTGTTATTTACCTCTATAATCAACAACTAATCACATTTAAGTTAAAGTAAAGCCCTTAAGTGCAGGGAGACCGAGGGATGGAGAGGGGCAGAGGGAAGAGTTGTATTTTTTAAAAATTTTTAATTATTTAAAATGGTGATATATATATATATATATATATATATATATATATATATATATATATATATATATATATATATATATATATATATATATATATATATATATATATATATATATACACACACACACACACACACACACACACACACACACACACACACACACACACACACACACACACACACACACACACACTCTCGCACACTACATCGCCAAAAGTATGCGGACACCCCTTTTAATTTATGGATTTGGCTATTTGAGCCACACCCATTGCTGAGAGGTGTATAAAATCAAGCACACAGCCATGCAATCTCCATAAACAAACATTGGCAGTACAATGGGCCGCACTGAAGAGCTCAGTGGCATCCAACGTGGCACCGTCACAGGATGCCACCTTTCCAACAAGTCAGTTCATCAAATTTCTGCCCTTCTCGAGCTGCCACGGTCAACTGTAAGTGCTGTTATTGTGAATTGTAAATGTCTCGGAGCAACAACAGCTCAGTTGCGAAGTGGAAGGCCACACAAGTTCACAGAATGGGACCGCTAAGTGGTGAAGCATGTAGCACAGGAAAATTGTCTGTCGTCGGTTGCAACACTTACAACCGAGTTCCAAACTGCCTCTGGAAGCAACGTCAGCACAAACACTGTTCATCTTCATGAAATGGGTTTCCATGGCCGAGCAGCCACACACAAGCCTAATATAATGATGTGCAATGCCAAGCGTCCGCTGGAGTGGTGTACAGCTCACCGCCATTGGACCCTGAAACTGGAAATGCGTTCTCTGGAGTGATGAATCACGCTTCACCATCTGGCAGTTTGACTGATGCCAGGAGAACACCACCTGCCCGAATGCATAGTGCCAACTGTAAAATTTTGTGGAGGAGGAATAATGGTCTGGGGCTGTTTACCTTCGCATTCTGCGAAAGGTTATGTTTTGGTCGCTGTGTATTTATTTATTTGTGAACATGTGTGTTTGTTTGTTATTCGCATAACTCAGAAAGTATTAAACCGAATTGCATGAAATTTGGTGGGATGATTCGTGAGTATCCAAGGATGACTTGATTAGATTTTGGGAGTGATCGGGTCAAAGGTCAAGGTCATGAAAAGGTCAAACACTCTTTTGAGCATAACTTCCTTCATAATACAGCTATCGACATGCAACCACCACCATATTGTTCCATGACGAGATACCTTTCAGATATGTAATGTCGGATTTGACGTAACGTCATCAGAAGTGCGTCTAAATGACGTCACAAGATGACGTAAATTTTCAATTTTCGATCTCATCAGTTTTGATCATACCGTTTTGTAGGACTTACCTTAAGGACGTCACACACCAAATTTGACTTCGATCGGACTGACTGTTATGACGTCAGTGACGTTTGAACATGACGTTTTTCAATTGTGGCTAAAATGTCCTGATATTTTACATTCAAATATCTATATAATTTATAAAGCAAAGTCTCCCAAATCCAGGCATTAGGATCAGTACCAAAATATCTGTTTATTGATGTACAGGTTTTGCCAATTAACTCTGTAGTCAAGGTCAAGGTCACACTCAAGGTCAAAATATACTTGTAGGCATAGCTTCAGATCTAATAGAGCTATTGACATGAAACCAACGTTAAAACGTTCAGTGAACTACGAGCTTTCAGAATGGTAGTCCCCGATTGGACGTGATGTCCCCGGAAGTGCGTCAAAATGACGTCAAAAGATGACGTCATTTTTCAACTTTTTAATTTTTCAGTGTTTATTATTCCATTTTGTTGGACTGCCTTCAAGGAGGTTACACACCAAATTTGACGTCAATCGGACTGACGGTTGTGATGTCATGGACGTTTTAAAATGACGTTTTTCAAATGTGCCCGGAAAAAAGTTGCGGCGGCGAAGGTATGCGCTCTACCGAGTGCCCGTTCTCGTTTTTCATGGTTCTGGCTTGGCCAATTCCTTCCAGTGAAGGGAAATCTTAATGCTACAGCAAAAAATGTCATTCTAGACGGTTGTGTGCTTCCAACTTTGTGGCAACAGTTTGGAGCAGGCCCTTTCCTGTTTCAGCATGACAATGCCCCCGTGCACAAAGCGAGGTCCACACAGAAATGGTTTGTCGAGATCGGTGTGGAAGAACTTGACTGGCCTGCACAGAGCCCTGACCTCAACCCCATTGAACACCTTTGGGATGAATTGGAATGCCGACCGCGAGCCAGACCAAATCACCCAACATCATTGCCCAACCTCACTGATGCTCTTGCGGCTGAATGGAAGCAAATCCCAGCAGCAATGTTTCAACGTCTCGTGGAAAACTTTCCCAGAAGAGTGGATGCTGTTTCAGCAGCAAGGAGGGGGGGGGGCAACTCCATATTAATGTCCATGAATTTGGAATGAGATGTTGGATGAGCAGGATGTCCACATACTTTTGGCAATGTAGTATATATATATATATATATATATATATATATATATATATATATATATATATATATATATATATATATATATATTTATATCCACACATATACATATATGTGTATAAAATTTGTCGTGTCCAGGGGTTTAGCCCCTACCTGGACAGATGGCCAAACAGTTCTCGTGTGGAGGCCCGCAGCCGAGACTCCTGGAGTTTAATGCGTGCATGGGAAATAAATGCTCGACGTTTCACCTTGGTAATCGTAAGGGAGGAAACACAGCACAGGGGTTTTACTCTCAAGCCCATGACAGATACACTGACACAAGCAAATTAAATTAAATGGATAACTTAATGACAGCAATCAAATATGTACAATGACAAAAATGAAAGAAAAACGTGAGGTAATCTAAATCTAATTTTGAGGCGTCTCCGCACACAGACACACACACACACACACACACACACACACACACACACACACACACACACACACACACACACACACACACACACACACACACACACACACACACACACACACACACACACAGTCATATATAACATAGAAAATGAGAAATCCCTTTTCGTTTCTTCACTCAGCTGAGTGCAGGGGATATTTTTGATGAGGCAGCGTGCTCAGACCACCTCGTCACTGCGTGGGTAACCGCGCCCCAAAGATGGCATCAAGCAATTTGTGAGGCAATATTCGACGTCAGGGCTCCCGAACCGCAGTGTGGCTTCGAGGTCCGTCTCTCACGACCAACCAGAGTCAATGGCCAGAATTTTGCTGAGCACGCAGCCAATTTGCCTCAGTACGAATACGAGAATCACGCAGCTATTTTACCGTGCCGAGAGGAGAGTGAAGTGAGATCCTCCATTCCAGTCACATTCCTCTCACGACTAAACTGCAACCTCACTCTTCTTCATGCGTCGAAGGAGAGCCAGCCGTAATGCCCTACTCTT
>NC_140964.1:52557952-52585452 GCF_056783735.1 Eptatretus burgeri
ACGAAAAATTAAGGTTGGATACTTTTTGAACACACCTCGTATATATATATATATATATATATATATATATATATATATATATATATATATATATATATATATATATATATATATATGTATGTATGTATGTATGTATGTGTATATATATATATATATGTATGTATGTATGTATGTATTTATTTATAAAAGCCTGGTGTTGGCGCAGTGGTTAGGGCAGCGGCTTGGGATCAAAAAGGTCCTGAGTTCAAGCCCCGTTGGGCCGCCGAATTAATACACCAGGGGGTTGACTCAGCCTGTCATCCTTCCGAGGTCGGCGAAATGAGTACCAGTATACTGGGCCGGTGTCTACCCCGGTTAAAATTGGTGTACCATATCCCTGTGTAAGAGGCGACCAGGGTTGCGTCAGGAAGGGCATCCGGCATAAAACATGTGCCAAATCACTATGCGGATCATACGGATGATCCGCTGTGGCGACCCGAACGGGAGCAGCCGAAAGAAGAAGATATACATATATATATATATATATATATATATATATATATATATATATATATATATATATATATATATATATATATATACCCTCAGCTGCAGCACCCTCAGCACCCCCCTTCCCGCACGCCTGAACAGAATTTTCATGTTGGGTCACTGAATTCATTCACCAAAAATCAGAATGATCGATTTAGCTGTTTTGACATGTCGACGGTTTTCATGACAACAATGTCATCCCATCATAATCACATGGAACTTTTGTGATTTTTACTCTTACCATGTCCCAAAACGTTTTTAAGATATAAAATTATTCAATCTTACATCGCTTATTTGTATCAATGTGTAGTATATGTGTGTATAATTTGGTCAGCATTAATCAAAGGTAAAGGTCAAGGCCATCTCAAACGTGTAAAACACCTATTAGGCCACAGTTACAAAATTTATCAGCCAAATTTATGTATAACATTCAATCATTTAAAACACTTGATAGATTAAATTTTTGAAATTGCCAAATTGCTTTTTCTCTGGAAACCATTTTTCATTTTGATTTTGCAAGTGCTCTGCACGACATCTTTCTTGTTTGTTTAACTTCTATGCACTGCTGAACCACTGGACAAATTCGTTGAAAACTGGTGATTGTACCTGGGCTGTCCATGGCAGGGTTTAGGGGGTAAATAAAAACCATACTCCCTATTATCTCTTTGCAAATGTGTATCGAATAGCGTTACTCCTGGTGGGGATGTGCATGACAAGTCATTCCTTCTGTTATTGTGTGGCATTTCACTTGTCTGTAAGGACAGGTTCTGCTTTCATATCTGAAGCATACAGGGAGGGGGTGTGTCAAAGTTCTGTCATATTTCCATACCTCATAATTAGATAGCAACTTTTCCAAAGATCAATTGATATACAGGATGAATGTACTTTATGTTCAGTGGGTTCATAGATATTGATTCCAAATAATGATTTCTTCATAATGTGAAAGTGTCATTTTTATCACAGCAGGTGTAAAGAAGGTAGTTCATTGACTTGGGGTAAATGCAGTGAAGTTAATTGTTCGAAGGAAATATCATACATTTTCATACATCATTCATATCCAAAAACTAAAGAAAATCAATTCTTCATGAAATTTATCATACATATTATCTTTGCAAAATAATCAACTTATTTGAGAAAAGCTTTTTTTTAAGGTTTGAGAGATTAATTTGGTGAATGTACAGACTGCCAGAGTAACTGTGATACTTCACAAACATCATCTTGTTATCATTTTCTTGAAACACTTTGCCTGCAACATCATCATCATCAGATACGGGATACAGGATAATCCTGTCGCTCCCGGTCACTGCGTCCTGCAAACTTTACTATAGTTATGGATGCATGTTCAAGGTCGTTTGAATCTTTCCCCCCACCAATGCTTTTCAAGACTGGTTTTGAAAGCCTGGATAGAGGTGGCTTCTACAGTACTTTGCAAAAGATTATTTCAATCATCCACTATCCGATGTGCGAAGAAACTTAGTCCTGACTTCTAGGTGGCTTCCTTCTTTGAAGAGCTTTAAGAAGAGTCCTCTGGCGTTTGTGCTGTGGTGTTGGGTGAAGAGATCATCTGTGTCCGTCCGGTTTAACTATTCCATGTAAGTTCTGGTACACCAGGATCATGTCCCCTATTCTTCTCCAGTAGAGCAGGGAATACATGTTCAGTTCAATTCGCCTCTGTTGATAGCTGAGATGGCAAATACCGGGGATGAATTTGGTGGTCCTTCTCTGCACCCTTTCAACCTTGACAGCATCTAGTTTGAACTTCTGTTGCCAGAGGTAATTACCACACTCCAGGTGGGGACGAACAAGAGTCATAAACAGCAGAGAGACGGTCCTGATTTTCAGGTGGATGTATGGTCTGTCCTGCTGACAATGACAACAATTGAGACATGTTGGTGAAAATTCAGCTTGTCAACAACCACTCCAAAATCCTTTTCTGGAGCCATACTCCGGAGTTCAGTTCCTCACATTGTGTACCTGTCACTAGAATTACTCCTGCCTACATGGAGGGTCTTACATCTTGACTCATTGAAAAGGAGTTGCCGTCTGTCAGCCCAAGTATCCACTCTGTCCAGGTTTGCTTGGAGAGCTTGTTTGTCTGCAGCGTCACATATGGGTCCGAAGATCTTCATGTCGTCTGCGAGTAGTTGTATCCTTGCCTGCATTTCCAATGGTATGTCATTAATGAAGGCTACAAACAATGTCGGCCCAAGCACACTTCCTTGCGTTATTCCCGGAATCCAGGGAGAAGCAGCTCCATTGACTATAACACATTGGACCCTGTCAGTAAAAAAGTTTTGAATCCATGCTAGGGTCTGTTCTTGGATTCCATAAGCAGCCAGATTCATAAGTAGCCTCTGATGTGGAACACTGTCAAATGCAAGTCTCAAGTTGAGGTACATGACATCGATAGGCTTCCCCTCATCTAGCAATTTAGTCCATTAATTTGCAATGGTGAGGAGCTGAGTAGCACAAGATCTGCCAGGTGTGAAACCGTGCTGGTAGGCAGTCAACAAATTGTTGACTTCCATATTCTCCATTACAGCATCCTGCACAAGAGTTTTCAGGATATTCCCTACCACTGATGTAAGGCTAATAGGTCTGTCGTGCTCTGACTTCTGTTTGTTACCTTTCTTGTGGATTGTTGTTACGTTTGCTTTCTTCCATGCCTCTGGTGAGATCCCTTCCTCAAGTGATTTATTAAAGATTAGTGTTAGTAATGCGACAGAGCTTGCAGTTTCTTTCAACAGTCATGGATGGATGTTATATGGACCAGCTGACTTGCTTCTCTTCATTCCTCTCAACTGCCTTTCAACACTGTCTGCTGCATTGATAACATTGTTCAGGTTTGATCCATAATGCATATGTGGCAATGTAGGCAGGTTGTGGAGATCTTGATGGGTGAATACACTCCCGAAGTAGTTGTTGAGGGTCCCTGCTTTCTCTTCATTTGTCGTGGTGAGTGAACCATCCTCCTTAACAAGCTTCCGTCTCCCTTTCTCCCCTTTGCATTGCTATTAACGTACCTCCAGAAGCCTTTTGGGCTGTCTCCAAGGCTGTTGACAAGCTCTTCTTCAAACTTGATGCTTAACGATCTCGTGATAGCTCTCAATTTGTTCCGTTGTGTGACGTATCTAGCATGTTGCTACTCGACATATTGCAAACGGTCTGGATCACCCCTGGTATATTCTTGTACTTATCCCAGAGATGTTTTTTTTCCTTGATTCATGGAGTGCCTTCTTTGTGATGTGATATTTTTCCTCTTTCTCTCTTATTCTTTCTCTTATTTTTGTATAGTTCTCCTTCAAGGTAAAACTTGTTTATTAAGTGTTCAAGTTTATTGGTGAATTGCTCCCTCCAATGCTTGCCTACAGCTTTTATCACTAAGTTCCTCCTTCCAGTCAATCTTATCAAGTTCAATTGTCAAACCATCATAATCACCCTTGTGAAAGTTGAGGCAGCTAATCTAAATCTTGTCTTCGGTGTTGGGATGACTCAGTAGGTGGCGTGACATCTCAATGCAGCAATGATCACTAAGTCCAAGGGGATCAGTGCAAGTACCCTGTGCTCGCGAAGCGAAAAGCAAGGTTAAGCGAACGGTCACGTCTGTGTGCCGTATGTAGGTGTGCCGTACGTATGTATCTGCATTTTTAAAATTAATTTTCTCAGCAACCGTTAGTCTGATTGACATGAAATTTGCCAAATAGTTGCACCCCTCCTGCAGAATTTTTTTTAATCATAATTATGACATCATACATCATGTGGTACAGGCACCATCTTGGAAAAACCGAAAAACTTTACACCTCTATCTCCGAAACCACTCCATGGAAAAAATTTACACATGGCTCATTGTCAAGTACTGCCCATTGGGAATAAGACACGTTAATGATGATGTCATCACTTTCTTCATTATGACATCCAAATTCGACAAACACAATGCTTGATTTGATACGTAATGAAAAATTTTTTCTTTGCAACTGTGGGTCCAATTGACGCAAAATTTTGACCTCTGACTGTAGGAATTTATAATGATTATTATTACATCATAGGTCACGTGGTACAGGTGCCATCTTGGAAAAACTGAAAAAGAAATGCACCTCTATATCTCCAAAATCACTCCATGGGAAAAATTGAAACATGGCTCTTTGTCAAGCACTCTCCATGCGGAATAAGACATGTTCATGATGATGTCATCAGTGTCTTCATTTTGACGTCATAATTTGACAAGTGCAATGCTTGATTCGGTCAGTATGAAAACAAAATTCTCTGTAATTGTTGGTCCGAGTGACACAAAATTTTACACATACACAGGTGTGCCGCCTCCTGTACAATTTTTTTTGTCATTATTATTATGGCATCGGTCGCATGGTACAGGCGCCATCTTGGAAAAACTTCGCACCTCGATATCTCTGAAACCGCTCCATGGGAAAAAATTACACATAGCTCGTTGTCAAGTACTCCCCTTGGAGAATAAGATTTGTTAATGATGATGTCATCAGTGCCTTAATGAATGCGTCATAATTCGACAAGTTCAATGCTTGATCCGATCAGTATGAAAAAAATTTATCTGCAATTGTTGAGACTGCTAACCGATCAATGCAAAACTTTAACTAAATTATCAACTAACTACCCATGGGAAATATAGTTTGACAAAAGCGACATCATCGGTCACTGGTCTGGCACCACATTGGACCAAAGAAAAACTTAAAAAAAACAGAGGAGTTGGCTTGCACCAAGTCCTTCTCAAGACTGTGCAGGGTAAGTAGTCTATGAATACCATCGAGTAGACTAATGAGACCATGTCCTCAGAACTAGTAATTACAAAGTCGAGTATATTTGCAGTCTGACCTGATCGAAAATGTGCTGGTTGTCTGATGTGTTGGTGCAGAAAGTTTCCTTGGATGGTATCTAAAAATAGATGAGATGGGTGATACAGTGCCACAAAACTATGCGCCTCGGACCAGTCAAATCTCAAAAATTCAGTTTCCATCCATACTCTCTTTGTCTCATTGTGAGGTCTGGTTGGATGAGCTGTCAAGTTG
The DNA here is from genome assembly GCF_056783735.1 of Eptatretus burgeri. NCBI lineage: Eukaryota > Metazoa > Chordata > Myxini > Myxiniformes > Myxinidae > Eptatretus > Eptatretus burgeri. The sequence continues at coordinate 52,563,520 of NC_140964.1, forward strand.
GATGAGCAGTATCCTTGGTTTTACATTCCTGTTCTGACCTTTTCCTCCGAGTCTAATTGCTTTCAATATTTGTTCCCTGTACTCCCACTCCATTTTTGAGAGAATGTCTTTTGCTGCCTTCTTGTCCTCTGCAACCCCATCGTGGATCAGATCCCGCTTTGACTCAGGATCATTGAACATAACAAAGTTGTTGCTCCCCCTCTCGCAGTCTAACACTTGCTGCATGGTTTCCATGCTGACCACACTCTCTCTTGATTCTGGAATAATTTTGTATGTCTCCTGGCTTTTAAAGTAGACCTACCAGGATTTGAGTTTTGGGTATGCATGCGACCAGTGTCATCAAATGTATTCCTCTGAGTTACCTCAGCATGTCTTTCTCATTTGTTGCATTCCATCTTCCACCAAACCCCTTACTGACCGCTGTGCTTTTATCACAATTTTGTTAACTTGATCACTCAGTACCTTTTCACTATTTTTGACTACAAGTTCTGCCATATCCTTGCCCTTCATTACAGCCTTGGTTGCTTCCGGGGCAGTCTTTTCACAAGTTTTACAAAACCAGTGAGCACATTTCACTGTCATAAATAGGTCATACATCTCAGTAATGATATTTTAGCAGGTAAGTCACAGAACCATTGTTCACACACCTCACATCCAATCATAATATTTACTTTTGCTTGGCAGTGGTCACATTCAAACCTTTCCTCCTTCTTGCTTATTTTTCCGGCTTGCTTAGCTTTTCCTCCTTTATCCGTCTCAGTCTCCATTTTATCTTCAACATGTGACTATTGAATTATCTCAAATGCTGTGCTGCACCACGTGCCGCACACGTGACGCACTTCCTCCTCTGCGCTGCTCCTCATCCTTGCTTGCTTCGAGCCAGTAACAACAATACCATGGAAACAATGCTATCGTGGTACTTGAGCAAATGATGTCTGGGCCGTCAAAAGAATCTCAAAGTTATCTCTCTATCTCCAATGTTTTGAAAATTGTCAAATAATGATGACTTTATTGGCTATTACAACAATGAGTGTTTACAAACTCAAGTGTTTAAATGAGTAACATCTCCACGACATTTGACATCTTTACAAAGACCTTTGCACACACATTCCTGCGGCAATCCCTCTCATTAAGCAACAGCTTGGACAATTTCTCCTCACTCGATTTCTTTGAGAGACCTTTGTAGCTGAACTTTGAGAATAATACTGGCTATCCTTATCACTGATATCTCGTTGAAGCCTGTCTGCACTGAGGAGCTCATTAAATGTGAAACGTCTATCCATCCAAGACTTCGTGTTATGAGATGTCAGTCCAACGCATGCATCGTCAGTGATGTTATATGTCCATTGTGAAAAGGTTATACTGGAAGGAAATGCATTTTTTTTTTCATAAATGCAATGAAATTCCATATTTCATTATTCAAATGTCATGTTATTGAACTACTACACAATCCAAGTGATTGCAATATGAAAGCTTTATATTTGCAGGTTGAGACCGCCGTGACCACTCACTTTGTGCAGGACGTGCCCAACTGGGTGCTGTTCCTTGCAGTTTTGGTCGGGTTGCTTCTACTGGCCTTACTTATCTACTCATTGTGGAAGGTACGGACAATAAGAGAATGATTGAATTCGATGAGAATGTGTTTTTGGGGCAAATGGGATTTTGGGGAAGAATGATTTTATTTTTTTTGGACAACACCTTCACTTCCATCCACAGCCTTATAGATCCTATGCCAAGTTGCTCTCAGGATGTTAGAGTCAACCACAATCTATTGAATGACACCATTCATAGACCATTGCAGGCATATGCTCCCTTTCTGAGTGCCATTAGTGAGCAAGGTTTGTTTTCAATTGATTACCTAATAGCATCATAACAATTATTCTCAGTTTTTGCGGTAATGCGGTAATAAAGCAAACTGCGGTAATGCAGTTTTTCTTTTCCCCCAGAAGCCTAGAATCCGAATCCTCCATCGAGTAATGCCTTCAACTGTATTTGGACCAACAGATTTTGGGATGCCAAATCCAATGTCCTCAACACAAGACTATGGTAACCATGCAGTAGGAATAGGGAACAGAGGAGGATTGAGAAAAACGAAATTGGGAAAAAGAAGATTAGTAAAGAGGATAGTAGGAAAAAAAGAAAAGGAAAAGGGATTTAAGAGTTGGTCTGTTTAACACTCCCATCTAAACACTTACTTCACAATGCGGAAATCTTATGCTCAAATCCCATTTAATCAATGTTGAGTTGTCTGTTGACTACTGATGTCCTTGTAATTCATGTAAAATTGCACTGATGTCTCCTAATGTTCTTATCCGGAATTTGATAGTGTTCAAGCTCCCCCATGAGCCTCAGCCAAACTATAAATAGACCTAACAGAAACTACAAGGGTAATTGAATATTTCTGCACTCCTGGTTTTCTCAATATCTGTACAAAAATACTTTTAAACAGTTTTGAAGAGTAATTAAAGAATCCTCAGCATAGAAACTACAGGGGTTTTTTTTGTCCCACCCCCCCTCCCCAAGTCTATTTTTTTGAAGAGGATTAAGTGTGTTGGAGATGGAGGAGTGAAGGGGAAGAGGGGTTGGGGTGGGGGGTGGGTTAGGGTATTTAGAACAGCTGTGGCTAATGACGAGTCTTAGGGTTGGTAAATGAGATGGTTTTGTGGTGAAATGTATTTCACAAATCACCTTCATTACTAATGAGAAGCTTCCTGCAGCCTCTACTCCTTTCTCATAAATAAGAGGGACTTGAGTTTTGAGAGTTGTTGATGTGGACCTCAATGGAATAAAGGTGAATAGAGAAGGGAGAGAGTAACGCAAGATCCATTCGCAAATTCAAGCTCCTCAATACGGCCTAATTAGCATTTTCAGGAAGAAAATACCCAAATAAGATCTTCATTAGATTTCCTGTAACTCTTTAAAACATGTGACATCTACTCTGACCATGCTCTAAGAAGGTTGAACTTTAATTGAGAGATTGGATCATTTTGGGAAGGCATCCTTAAATCCCTTAACTATTCTTGCAACATTAAAAACCCCTTGAGGGGGCTATTGAGCTTTTCTCCCATCCTTTTCAAAGTCTATAACTTCTGTCACTTTTATGGGTTGTACACAAAATAGATGACACTTTTGGGAGGGAAGGGGTGGGTGGGTGTTTCCCAGAGTGTCATGAGAGTGGTTGGGGGGGCATGGATTTGGAGCCACAGCCATGTGATGCCATCTTCCTGGGTGCAATCATCTTGGAGTAAGCTTGCTTTTACTTTATAAATCTGTTCAAAAATGCAGAGGTGCTGTTTTAAATCATTGATTTGAGGCTACGAGAGGGCTTTTCTTCAAAGAAGAAAGCAGGAAGTTCAACTAAAAATTTGTAACATGTGGAGGAAGCTGAAAGGCAACATTAAATGCAAATCATAACCCAACAGTAAACCCAAACAACTCGCCCACTGACAGAGAGAACTCCTGTGTGCGTGATGGGTTATGCACTGAATGAGACTGATGAGCTCGAATATTTTGATGAAGAAGTTGATGCACAGGACCTAATAAAATCACCAAGCAATTGTGTCCAATAGGAAACTCCCATTTACACTTCAAAATATCAAGGATCAGTCTGGGAGAATATCCGACTATGAACTGTATTTTATTCCTATTTTGTTCACCACATTTGCACTCAAAAATGGCTTTCATTCGGATTAAATATTATGCATTCTTCTAGAGGGGGGTATTTTGGAGGAGGAGGTGGGGGGATGGGACATTTTGTTGGAGTGCCGTATGTTTTTTTAATGGGGCAGATCAGGGGAAGCCTCACCAAGGGATGGAGGGGAAGGGGCAGTGCCAAAAAGTACCAAAAATAATGTATTTTGTGTCTAACCCCTTAGAGCTACAACAACATGCTCACTTATTATTTTGCATCCCAACAGGTGGGGTTTTTCAAGCGCAATAAGCATTATAAAGAAGAACTTGAAGTTGAAACGCAGGAAGCATCTTTAAAATTGAAAGAAAATGGGACGGAAGATTAGGAGTCGGCTGTTAGCTTGAAAGTTAAAGGAGTAAGATGATATACTTTCACTTCATCTGATGATATTCTTATCAGAACAAACATAACAATTCAGTGTACAACCAACTCATTGCTTTGCCATTTGTCCTGACAATGTGATTTTATAAGGAAATCAATGCATGAACTCCTTGCTGATCGCCATTTTGTAAATCCATTTGGTTTCCATACGAGTTTGTAGATCTTGAGTTAATGCACAACAATTTCATTTTCGTACATTTCTCTGTTCAGTGAAGGCTGAGTATCTCAGCCTGAGAGTTTGTTTTAGTTATTAAAGTGCAATATTTGTTTTATCATTTCATGATGATGACAAATTATTTATCTTGGTTTTTTTCATTCACATTATTTTGATTCACTTTAAAAAAGAAAAATTTTGTTTGGAAAAAAAAAAAAAATTATATATATATATATATATATATATATATATATATATATATATATATATATATATATATATATATATATATATATATTACAAGGAAATAAACGATGAAAATTATATTCTTTCTTGTATTCAAATGCACCTGTTAGGTTTTTTTTATGAATAGAGGAATAATTAATTGAGATTGTACATTACGGAGTTTGCGTGTTAAATTGAGTTAATTAATAGTTTAGAATAATTGGTCGGATAACCGAGAGGTACGCACACTCAGCTCTGAGCTGTCTTGCCTGGGTTCAAATCTCAGCGCAGCTATAAACTGTCATCCTGATGTTTCGCTTGCAGGGTGAGGCATGAATGCATGTGCCGTCCATTGGGAGGACGTCAAGCTGCAGGCCAGTCTGCCAGCACTGGTCATCGATGGATATTAGATTAGAGTAGGCGAGTTGTTGCTGGCACCCTGAACAAATTACAAATTCCTGCCACAGTTGAGGAATGTCAAGCTTGGCCAAATGTTTCCAGGGAAACTTGGGCCAGAATTGTTTCCCCAGGTGACCTCACAAGGTAATACTCGAGACAGTAAAATAAGAAGAACAATAGTTTGAAGAAACGTTATTGCAAGAGAAGCTCAAAACCTTCTGAGAAAGAGAAACTAAAATAATCTAAAATGCAAACTTTTTTATTTTTCAATATATAGCTATATATAAAATGAGGAAAAAACGATGCATATGTATTTTATATTTATACATAAACCTCATGTTTTTTTGGCATCTCTTCTACAATTGTATCTCTTTCAATGAATATTTTGAATGTCGTGCAAGAAGTCTCTTGTACTGTATTCATTTGTCAATGTCGGAGAAGGATCTGGAGGTGGTAAGAGATACGGCAGGTAAGCAAACAGCACAATGCCAGGCAGCTATAGATAAAGCAAATGGGGTTTTAGGCTGTATTCGGAGGGGGATCAATTCTAAATCAAGAGGTGGTGTTCACATTGTACAGGAATTTAGTGAGGGCCACATCTAGAAAACTGTGTGAAGTTTTGGTCACCACAACTCAGGAAGGACGTACAGTGCCTTCAGAAAGTATTCGCACCCCTCGACTTTTGTCACATTTTGTTGTGTTACAGCCTGAATTTAAAAAGGATTAAATTTACATTTTTTGTCACTGATATACACAAAGTATCACATAATGACAAAGTCAAAACATGTTATTATTAATTGTTACACATTAATGAAAAATGAAATGCTGAAATGTCTTGTGTCAAGAAGTATTCCACCCCTTTGCGAGTGACACTCCAAATTGAGCTCAGCTGCATCCAATTTCCTTTGATCATCCTTGAGATGTCTCTACAACTTGATTGGAGTCCACCTATGGCCAATTCAATTGATTGGACATGATTTAGAAAGAAACATACCTTTTTATACGAGGTCCCACAATTGACTGTGCATGTCAGAGCAGAAACTCTACCATGAAGTCCAAGGAACTGTCAGTAGAACTCTGAGATAGAATTGTGAGAAGGCATTGATCTGGGGAAGGGTATCAAACAATTTGTAGAGTGTTGATGGTTCCCAAGAGCACAATGAGCTCTATCATTAGGAAATGGAAAGAATATGGAACTACCCAGACTCTTCATAGAGATGGCCATCCGACCAAACTGAGCAACTGGGCAAGAAAGACCTTGATGAGCCAGGTGACCAAGAACTCGATGACCACTGTGACATAACTACAGAGTTCCTTGGCTGAGATGGGACAACGTGCCGGAATGACAACAGTTCATGCAGCATTTCACAAATTTAGGCTTTATGGGAGAGTGATGAGACAGCAGCCACTTCTGAGAAAAATGCACATGAAAGCACACCCGGAGTTTGTAAAAAGGCACATGAAAGATGAAGAGAGAGAGCATAAGGCAAAAGATTCTGTGGTCTGATGAGAGGAAAGTTGAACTTTTTGGCCTGAATGAAAAGCGCTACATCTCGCGGAAACCGAGCACAGCTCATCACCCATCTAACACCATCCCTGCCTGAAGCATGGTGGTAGCAGCATCATGCTTTGGGGATGCTTTTCAGTGGCAGGGACTGGGAGACTTGTAAGGATAGAGGAAACAATGAATGGAGCCAAATACAGGCAATGTCTTGAGGAGAACCTGCTTCAGAGTGCAAAAGACCTGAGACTATGGCGAAGTTTTACATTCCAACAGGACAATGACCCCAAGCTTACAGCCAAAGCAACACTGGAATTGCTTCAAAACAAGAATGTGAAGATCCTTGAATGTGGCCCAGCCAAGGTCTAGACTTTAATCCCATTGAGGATCTGTGGAAAGACTTGAAGATTGCTGTTCACTGACGCTCACCATTCAACTTGACAGAGCTTGAGCAAATCTGCAAGGAAGAATGGAAGAATATCCAAAAATCCAGATGTACAAAGCTGATACAGACATACCCAAGAAAACTCGAAGCTGTAATCGCTGCCAAAGGCTCTTATACGAAGTATTGACTCAGGGGGTTGAATACTTATTGATGCAAAACATTTCAGATTTTCATTTTAAAATAATTTGTCAATTTATAAAAACATGTTTTCACTTTGTTATTTGGGTTTTTTTAAGAGAATTTTTTAAAAGTTAATCCCTTATAAATTCAGGCTATAACAATATAATGTGACAAAAGTCCAGGCTGTGAATACTTTCTGAAGGCCCTGGAGCTGCCAGAGAGAGTGTTCAGTGCAGGGCTACTATATTGATTGAGGGCATAGCTGGACTCAGTTATGAGGAGATAGGGCTTTACACAAGAGAAAGGAGGTGGTTACAAGGAGATATGATTGAGATGTTTAAGATAATGCAAGGTATCGACAAAATAAGTGCAGATGAATTATTCAGCAGAGTAGACAGTGATTGGACCAGGGGTCATAGCCTGAGACTGAAGAAGAGGAGAGTTAAGATGGTTGTAGGGTGGGGGACTTTCACTCAGAGTAGTTCAAGCATGGAATGACCTTCCTGGAAAGGTAGTGGCAGCAGAAACAGTAGATAAGTATAAATTAGAATTAGGTAGGTACCTGGAAGTTATGGAGATAGAGGGGTAAAGGGATGTTGGCAGGACATTGAGGTAGCTTGAGCATTGATGGGTGATTGTGTGCATGTGTTTGGAGTGTTATTGGTGGAGGTCTCGTCAAGGGGTGTTGTGTGGTTGATGTGTGTTGTTTTTTATCCAAGACTATCTTATGCCTATGCCCCCTCCCCTGGAAAAAAAAATACAAACCAAAAATACAAAAAAAAAAAATACAAACAAAAATACAAAGATGCAAAAAATATGCCCCCTCCCCCCCCAAAAAAAGAAAAACACAAAAAGCACTTAGTAAAACTTTTTTTTTATCGTTTTTCTTATTCTGATCTAGTGCTGATAAATTGGTGTGGTGTCGATGTGGCGTAGGCACGATAGGCTGAATGGCTTCCACCTGCGTCTAATTTCCTTGTGTGTGCCCTAATGTTCTTGTCCTTCATGTTATGTATGTGTGAGTATCATTGTCGTCAGCTCTTGTTAAGGCGCTGTAACACCTTGACGATTTAGCCAGCGTATGCCGAATTACGAAAAATTTGTCTAAAACGCTGGCACACGTCGAATACGTTATGGATAAGTTTTGTATACGTTAAGAGCACGCTTAAAAACACTGCCATACGTCGTAGTACGCTGGCTTTCATCTTTGTACTTTGCGGTTGTCCTCAAATTTTAGCATGCTTGAAATTTTACGACGTATGCCAGCGTATGACTCACACGTTCCACTACGCTGGCCATAAGTTGTAGGCACGTTACGCGATTGTTGACACACGTCGACACACGTTACTTGTAAGTTACTCATAAGTCGAAACACGTCGTGGTAATGATTAGTGTACCCGAAACTTATTTATAACCTATAAGTAACGTGTTGTAGGCACGTTACACGATCGTTGACACACGTTGAGGCACGTTACTTGTAAGTTACTCATAAGTCGAAACACGTCGAGGTAATGCTTAGCGTACCCAAAACTTATTTCTAACCTATGAGTAACGTGTTTTGAACAGATATGTAACGTACCTCCAATGCATATCGACGTATTTGATTGACGTCTTCCGGACGACCACAGAACTTACTGAACGTGTTTCCAAGTTACAGCGACTGTATAATGGCGTATTGGCAGCGTTTAAAAAAAAAACAAACAAAAAAACAATAACTTCCGATATTTCGTCACGTGCCGTTACGTCATGTCGGATTGCCTCTTCAGTTTGCTCATGTCTCATTCTTAGTTCCTCCTCTGTGAATATTTTCTGTTTGAGGATATTGTCACGTCGAAGTCGAAACTTAAAAGCAAATGTCCGAACATATTTAAAAATTTGTGCTATACTAAAATAAAAATTAAAACAACAACAACAACAACAACAACAACAACAACTTTAGATATTTCATCACGTGCCTTCACGGAGCCAAGGAGAAAAAAAGAAAATGTGCCTTGACGGAGAAAATAAGTTTCGGTATGCTAAACATTACATCGACGTGTTTCGACTTACGAGTAACTTTCAAGGAACTTGCGTCGACGTGCGTCAACGATCGCATATCGTGCCTACAACTTATTCCCAGCGTAGCGGAATGTGCGAGCCATACGGCGAGTACGTCGCAAAATTTTTAGCATGCTTTAAATTTCACGACGTACAAGATGTACGACAGCATACTTCATCGTTTTTCAGCGTGCTCTTAACGTATACACAACTTACCCATACCGTATTCGACGTGTGCCAGCGTTTTAGACACATTTTTCAGAGGTTGGCATATGCTGGCTAAATCGTCGAGCGGTAGCTTTTTAATAGGCTACACTTCGTGATCGTCGGCGATACGTGCAGCGCGCTATGCCTAAGTTAAACTATCGTTGGGCATAGATTGTGAACGCCGACAACAGACTAATCATTCGTTTGTCTAAGTTATTTATAAGACAACGAAACGTTACTAATATGTTATGCATACGACCAACTCGTTATGAATACAACAAAAACTTTAAAAAAAAACATCAAAATTTCAGCATACGCCAACGTTTTACCTACATTTTTATACGTTGCCATTGCTGGCTAAATCGTCAAGGTGTGACAGCGCCTTTAGAGTGGAAAGTAAATTGAAATAACAATGACATACCTGGTAATTAAATCAATGGAAATATCTGGAGAAATTATGGAAACTAACCTCAGCACTCTGCCCTCCAGGTGAGAGTGCCCATCTTGGCCCACCTTCGGTAGGTAATTTAAAATGGCGATATTTCGACAAAGTGATACTTTCTTCTGGAGCACACTGTGTACACATGAAAAAAACTGGGATATAATTTAACCATATTTGGCCTTGCTGGATCATACCGTCATGTTTTTGTTTTATAAATTGCAACAAAAATAGAATTTTCCAGAAAGTTATATGTTTTCTGAGACACTGTCCACCTGAAAATTATTTTGGGACATCGTGTAAACTTTTTTTGCCTTGCTCGACCACGCTAAAGTTTTCAACACACACACACACACACACACACACACACACACACACACACACACACACACACACACACACACACACACACACACACACACACACACACACACACACACACACACACACACACACACTTGTATTAAGAATATGAACTTCCTTTATCACATCCTGATGAATAAAAACATTGGCACAAAAAATGTGTTGCAGAACATTGTGCGTTAAGTAGAAAATGTTTGTGTGAAATAACATTTTTGGAGATGAAGGCCATTTAATAAATGCAGTGATTTGTAAGAGTCTGACAGGATAGTGCCATTGTAGCACACTTTTCTTTGAGATGTCTTTGTCTGGGTATGATTCCAAACTCGACAAACTATTGGATTGGTGCTTCACAGGTGGTGCTTTGTACCACCAAGTGCTCTGTCCCTCAGGTGGACGTTTAGGCAGATTGTCCAGTTTGCTTGGATTAGTTGATAGACATTCAAGATCCCACCGTGTCTTTCACGAATAGTAATGCACACGAATTCTCACGTGATTCCATGGATTTCCACGTGATGGAGCAATACCCCACTCATTGGGATCCAAACTTCATCCTCGTGTTCCTTTGAGCGGCATTTCTCTCCTGTATTTGATTCACTCAAATTGAGCAAACCAGTGAAATGCTGTATTCAATTTATCCATTCTAAACAATTTTCATAACAGACATTGCAAGGTCATTTACAGTTATATGAATTACTAAAACCAAGGGGAAGTAATGTCATTGGTAAGGCAATGGGTTATTGTTGAAGCTATCATGAGCCAGAAGTAGAATTTACACATTTAATAATGCATGTACTTTGTACGGCTTACCCTGTTATAAAGGTGAAAACTTTAATTATTTATTTACTTTTATTGTTCACTAGCAAAGGGACCTGTCACTTAGCTGACAGATTTAATCAAAAGACATGTTGTACTTCACAAACATTCCGCTCTATTCACTCTATATTTTGCCCGAGGTCATCTTCCATCTGCTTGAAAATCAGCTAAGATCACCTTCATCAACCATCCTTGATGCTTGTATATGGAGCAAGCAAAAATCACTTTCATTTCACTGCAGACCTCAGTGTTGGATGCTTTAGTTTGAACCTCTGCTTAGAACCGGAGAAATTGAAACATTTTGAAAATTTCGAATGATTCTCCCTCAGATTTCAACATCACCATCATACATACATACATTGTATGTGCACTTACATACATACATACATACATACATGGGGAGCATGCGCTGCAGCATGTCATTGCATCCAGTTTCCACCGGTACTCCAGGGGCCTCCGTCTGGCCATCCCCCAGGCAGATGCCTAGCCCATCCCCATCTCTTAGGGATAGGACATTCCAGGCACCCACCCGAAGAGTAAACCTCAGGTTAACTCAAGGAGACAGCAGTCAGGTGGAAGACACCTCAGCACCACCCCACCACACACTACTTAGTGTGGGGTTTTTTGCAGATTGGAGTGTTTTTATGGTGGACAGAGTGCAAATCCTGCCACCAACCTCCTCGTAAAGGATGATGATGGCAAGGATGAGGTGCCAGAGTGATGAGGAGAGGTAACCCACTGCAGACACAGTTGGAGGACATCAGCAGACGCAGTTTGGCACTGGATATTGATGGCTGTTGGCTCAGAAGGAGCTCCTCCGCCCTTTGACAGATTTTGTTTTTAGTCCTGCTGTGTGTCCATATCCATACACCCTCCTCACCAGGTGGATCTGGTAGGGGGAGCTGGTTTATCACCATAATGTGTATAATCAAGTTGTTTGAACTTTCTTTATACAAGAAGATGATTTGTAATACTGGATATCACTGCCTGGTGCTATACGATACACTTTTACATAGAGAGAGAATTGGGTTCTTCCCCCAACCTTGGAGCCCCTCCCCCAGACATGCTCGCCTGACAGAAACCATACTTACAGTACCCTCAGGAGGAGATTGGGACCATACTCTGTGCCAAGCGTTGGTGCTGCTAAAGCAGTCTCCTTGGCTACTGGACACGATCCTGGATGGGTCGCTCCTCTGATACAGTATTCCAGCATGCTGGCACTCATTTTGCCGACCTCAGAAGGATGACAGGCCGAGTTAACCCCACCTGGTATTAATTCAACAGCTGAGCGGGATTTGAACTCAGGACCCTAGGATCTAAAGCCCACCACCCTAACCATTAAGTCAACACCAGGCTGTTAGCCGGTACATCATGTACAGCCGTTACATGTTAGCCGGTGTGGCTGGGGGACATAGTACCCTTAGACAACATGCAAAATTTGATTCGATTTGGTTCCGTAGTCTCTTCGTTTTTAAAACATATATAAACAAACAAGCAAACATGACTTGAGGTTTATATCTAAAAGTACACCCTCTCCCTGCTAGAGTGACAGGAAGGGCCATGTTATTATCCTCTCTGGGGTATATAGATTACAGTGGATCTCGGCTCGGGTCAGTCAGTCTGTGGTGGACGTGATAAGCATATAATGCCTCAGAGATGTTGGATTCTGGCAAATTTCTTTCACTTTATTGTAAAACAGCAGTAGCAACTGTTTTAAAAGGTAATCATACATGTTTGTGGTTTATAATATTTTTAACTTCCAGTTGGGTTGCCCCACGGAACGCCAGGATAAGCTATTTATACACATTAACAGCATTTGTCCAAGGAGGAACAACCCCTTGAGGAGAGAGGATGTTATTAGTCCCCATTGGACTTAGTCCGAAATGGGGGTTTATGGTTTGGTCTCGATTTTCGTGTGTGTGCGTCCGCAACCATATCTCAGACATGTCTGGACCGATTTTATTCATACTTGGCACAAAGACGACACATTATGGTATACATATTATGTAAGTCATTTTTTTTTCGACATCAGATCCAAGATGGCCAACTGGCGGGCATTTTAGGAGTAAAAAAAACCTGGTGTTGAACACGTCCTCAGCCATTTCTCGGACAAGCATTTACCAAATGCTATTCAAATTTGGCAAACAGATAATGAATGATGGCTGACCTATGCACATCATGTTTTTTTTCAAGATCAGATCCTAGATGGCTGACTGGTGGGCATTTTGTTACTTAAATGTGTCCACAACCATTTCTCAGATATGCATGGTCCAATTTTGTTCAGACGTGGTGCAAGCACAGTATATGACGGCATATACGTGTCCCTCACTATATTTTGTGATCTGATCAAAGATGGCCGACTGGCAGACTGGCGGCCATTTTAATTGTACATTAATATTGGCTAGCCTTTAACTCCATGAGAAAAAATTACTAAAACAATGGGGGTTATGACATTTTATGTCTTTTTTTACTTGTTAGTATTAATATTGTTTTGTAATAACATTAATATTATGCTTTGGTCCATCTGTGCTTTGCATCCACCTTCAATCAACAGTGTTTGACTTTTTGATGATGGATATTTATTTTCTGTTCATGTCGTTGGGCGGTGCTTTGTTGTAGTCGAGGTGCCGACATTTTGCATGGTTTGAGCCAGGCAATGGGCGACACCGCTAGCTTCACGAGTGGTTTGGACAATTCCCAAGGCGCATAGTGTGCTGTGGCAGCACAAATGGAACCGACTCGAAAGAGACAAAAACTGAAACCACAGTTGGCACAGGTGGAACCACATTGGGGGCGAGAGCTGCACCAGAAGGGAATATAATGAATGAAACAAATACAGCCAATACCGGCATAACCCACGTAGAAAGCACAAAGACAAACACATAAGAGGCACACACAAACCCACAGTGACAGGGAGATGGACTTGCCGACAATGAAGCAGAAGCAGGGGAAGATAACGACGAGCAATGACTACATAAGGATGCGGATAAAAGGGAGAGCAATAAGTATGGAAAATATAATGCAAGGAATGAGCACAAGTTGGACTTGAGACTGTTGTCTGCAAATTGAAAACTCATTACCAAACAAGATGGAAGAACTGGAAATGTTAATGAGCAGATTAAAACTATATGCGGTTGTGATAACGCACACGATAAATAATGTGATCATTCTAGCTCTACGATGACAACCACTACGTCCTTGTTGATACCAGGATACTGAGTTTTCACGAACTTGGAATCTGATACCCAGAGGAATATCAGAGGAGTTACTGTGTATAGTGTTGTCTGTTAATAATTTCATGTTGCACTTCCGGATATAAGCACCAAACTTGGCAGGTGGTTAGATATGATCATAATAAATAAATGTAGAAGGGGAGCCAATCGAAAAAAATGCCTTATTTTTTAAATTAATCTTCTCTTCTTCTTCTTCTTCTTTCGGCTAGCTCCCGTTAGGGGTCGCCACAGCGGATCAACCGTCTCCATTTCACTAATCAAGGCCTCGACCGATCCGGTGTGGAAATTCGTTTTGTTGTTCGCATAATGATTTGGCATAGGTTTTTACGCCGGATGCCCTTCCTGACGCCACCCTGGTCGCCTCTTACGACACACAGGGATATGGTACACCTATTCTAACCAGGGCATACACCGGGCCCAGTACAACAGGTACTCATTTCGCCGACCTGGGAAGGATGGCAGGCTGAGTCAACCCCCTGGTGTTTTCGACTTGGTATATATATATATATATATATATATATATATATATATATATATATATATATATATATATATATATATATATATATATATATATATATATATATATATATATATATATATATATATATATATATATATATATATATATATATTGTCATGGATTCGCGCCCGCCGGCGTGCTGACGGCCACGTAACTCGAATCGCGCGCGTCGCCCACCGGACGGACAATCCAGTCGTGACCCTCTCGGACTAACGCCGGGAACCAGTCACGGGTGGACCTTTCGGTCTCACCGCGATCGAGCCAATCGGCCCCCGCGTGGGATAGGGTTGCTCGCCAAATTCGACCTACCTAAGTACCCACACGGAGGGTAGACCGGGCGATCGCATCTCGCCGCAGGTCGACTTCGGACACGGGCCACTTAAGCGACCCGTTCCGTACTATCGGGATAACCGAGCGATGTTATTCGTCGGCCTCGACGGTTCGATTAATTATCGGGCGTCTTAGCCCAGGACCAACCCTTTACGTGAAGCAAGATGGGGATTCAATGAAAGAAATGACGAAGCGAAGCGGGAAAACAGTTCAACATAAAGCACATTTATTCGCGATGAACGGAAAGCACACATATGCAATTCCACCAAAAGCACATGTAAAAGGAAAAGAAACACAATGCAATTTTACACAAAAAGCAAATGTAAAAGCGAAGACACAATGCAGAGCTATCCGACTACCGAGCACACGGCAACACTTATACAATTCTACTTCACAGACAGCGCCGACAACACATACCCAAAACCAAGAAAAAGAACACCCTCAAGGATGAGGTGGGCCTGGGGCCGAGACCGGGTCGGGCCTACCCGTCTGATGATGAGGCGCGAAGTGGCGATGGTGCCCCAACTCCGTGGGCCTCGCGGACAGTGTCTGGTAGGGGGTGGGAAGGGGGCCCCCTTTTGTCGCACTACCTCAGCGCGGGGGGAAACAGGAGGGGGTTGCTGATGCTCGGGGAAAGGAGGATTTTTATTCTGTCTCGGGTCCCGCGACGAGCGTCTCCACCTCGACCAGGTCGCGCCGTCGGCCTCCCGCCTTCAGCTCCCGGCACCGACGCGAGCACCCCCTCCTCCGTCTTCGCCGCTGCCACCTCTCCACAGCTCCGCCGACAACTCGTTCCAACGCACAGCTCGTTCCAACGCGCAACTTCCTTCCAGCTCCACCGACGACCCTGTTGAACTCCGAACTCACTCTTTCCAACGCACACCACCTTTCTGATGAACGCAGCCGCTTATATAAGCCCCGTGGCTTCGCCTCTGACCCCCTGCCTTCGACCTTTCACCTCGCTCCCCATTGGCCCAAAAAAAAGTGGGCGTGAATGCTTTTTGATCCATGAATTTGCATATAGCGACCGCCCTCCAACGCCCTGGAGGCGGGGCCAAATCGCCCCTCGCTCACCGATTGGACGGAACAAAAGTGGGCGTGAGTCGTTTTTGATCCGTTTTTCTGTGGAAAGTCCGTGATGTTTTGTACACGCTGTTCGGTGCGCGCCCTGCACGAGTCCAGTACCGGTACCCACAAGCGGCGCAAGAACGGTGGCGATGCGACGGTTGCGAGGTGTGACGGTAAAGGTCGTGGCTGTTGTGGTGAAGCGGCGTTGTGGCGGGTGGTTGATGTTGTGATGACTGTTGAGACGTGGTTGGTGGTGGTAGAGATGGTGGCTGGTCCAAAATAAAGATAGTAAAAGAAAAACAGCTATCCTGAAGAGTCGCAGCCCGAGTGAATGACATGTATTCCCACGAGACAACGGGTTTGGGCCTAACTACACATATACTTACGGAGACATCTCACCTAAGGGACCTGAATGGTGGTGTGCGAATTTCGTCAACCACAACACTA
Source organism: Eptatretus burgeri (assembly GCF_056783735.1). Taxonomy (NCBI): domain Eukaryota; kingdom Metazoa; phylum Chordata; class Myxini; order Myxiniformes; family Myxinidae; genus Eptatretus; species Eptatretus burgeri. The sequence continues at coordinate 52,579,896 of NC_140964.1, forward strand.
CCCCCTCCCCTTTTTCCAGACTCGTCCCGAGTCGTCAAATTTTCGTGTGCCATCATGTGTAGTTTTCCCCTAGTACATTTTACCTACGGATCCCTGAGTGCGACATTCATGGTATTCGTGTCCCCAAAATAAATAACCTGAGGGCTGCGTAACTACCTAAACAAACTCACTCACACGGACGACTTAAATAAAATTGCCGGCGCTAGGACAGACATGCCGGGGGCGCACTCATATTTACAGTACATCTTAACCTTAACTTACAAATTTTACACTAAACCATGGCCCAGGATCAATGAACTCTGCAAAAGAAAAGCAGTTAGCAGGGAGCCAGGCTGCTCGCATGCAGTCTCTGGCTCAAAACAATGCAGGTGACAGGGAACGTGGCTGGCTGCTCACACGCAGTCCAAGGCCTTCCCTTTTGAACTGAACGCAGTGAACCACAACGGTGCATGGGCTGCACAAACGTAGTCTCCGTGCCAGCTCAAGTGGCACACGCAATGAACACAACGGATGGATGGATGGACACAAACACGGTGCACGGGCCGCCACTGCAGGCCCGTGTTGTAGCTGCCAACAGGGCAGTTCTCGCAGCTTGCAAACTGTTGCCTTGCGGATTATGGCGCACATGGAAATGAACAGGGGGGGGGGGGGCAGAGCAAAAATTGAACGGGGCTGGTGAACATGGGCAGTGGGCATGGCATGGCAAAGGTGAGCAGGCAAACACAGCCCGCAGAAGAAGGCCGCTGCAGGCAAACACAGCCGGCAGATGAACTGGCCGGCACAGGCCTTGCAGAAAAACAGCCAGCCGGCAGATGAAGTGGGCCGGCACAGGCCTTGAAGTACCACAGCTGCAGATGATCCGGCCGGCACAGGCCTTGCAGCAACACAACAGCTGCCGATGAAGTGGGCCGGCACAGGCCTTGAAGAACAACAGCCAGCCGGCTGAAGTGGCCAGCCTTTGCCGTTCAGTGGAGGTTGGTGGAGGGAGTGCGGTGGTGCTGGCCACTCGGAAGGCGGGCTCGGACCTACCTACCTGTCTCCCTCCCACCTATCGCCTTTGCCTGTCACTGTACATACCCACTCCCTTAATTTGTCCAAACCCCAATTTAGCCCCAACTTATTTTATTATTATTATTATTATTATTGTTATTATTTTTTTTTTTTTTTACTTCCCCACTATAAATCGTCCCCTAACCCCCTGTACTGTCCTTGTTCGGCTAACCTATCCTGTCACCTAGCCTACTCCCAACCCCTACGTTCCCTTCCCGGAGGGGAATAAGGGAGAGCTAATGTCCTGTGTCGAGGCCCAACGAAGCCTCAGGATGGCCTCCTCAGAGTTCGGCGATCTAACCCAAAGTGGGTCCAGCGGCCCACAACGAGAGCGAGGGGATGGATGGTGCGGAGGGGTACATCTCCTAATCTACCCTAACCATTTAACTGTTAAACTACCCCGGGGCTTTCAACAAGCGCCTCTCGCTTAAACTATTGGTTCTAACAACCCAGATTCCCATCGCCTGTGTTGGTGTCCTTACAATTTCGGGCCTCGCCCCCCAATTTTCTCTCCGTGCCCTCACACGGTCTCATGGCTGGGACACGTGGCTCCCTTTGGCAGGCACGACCCTCTGCTGAATCTCCCGCTATGGCACCCCCGGGCACTACACTGCCTCCGAGCCTACCAGCTCCCTAACACCGGGGAGTGCCCCCCATGGCACCTCCCCTGAAACGCACACGTGGCAGGCTGGCTTCCCAGGCCCCTTTCCGAGGGTCACCCTTGCCCACAACACTGCCCACGCGGCTAATGGCGCCCCGGGCCCCCGCACCAAGCAGGCGCACCCGTGCCCACTACGCTATCCCGGCCCCCCATGGGCCCTTGGCCTACCACGGCCGACTAGCCTGGTGCCCGGGGTACCCACTCAGCGATACTCACCTTTCGCAGCCACGCTCCCAAGCCCGTCAACAGGGCTCCTGAACCCCTCCAAATGGGTTTCGAGCCTACACTCCCACCAACAACAAAACAACCTCCATTTTTGTTAATTTGACTAACCCAGCTAACTTACTTTATACTGACCCCGGGGTCCCTTGGGCGGGAGTCACTCCTCCCCCCAATCACTCATCGCACCATGCATTCCCCATTCGCTCCATACACACAGACCCGCTGGCCTCACTCACTCAACATGTACACGTACTCACCTCACAACTCACCAACACACTCACCACTGAACTCTGCCATCCTTCTATCTACATCCTCTAACTAACTCGTGCTCCCACGTCGTCCCTTAAACTAGTAGCACGTTCCTTTTAACACTACGTAGCTAAACTACGTCAACTCTACACACTCAAAGTCTGTCTCTGTCTCCAAATCATCAAAAATCATTTCCCATTTTCCCATCCTAAATCTGGCTACAATCCCTCTAACTAATCCATTCCACGGACTCCATGAGGACTTACCCCTGCCCCATGAAGTCAGTCTAACCAAGCTAACCCTTCCCCCTAACTAGTTTCCATCCTGTGCCCAGGTAAGGGGGTCTTCCACCCCTTGCCCAGGAATCCTGTGCACCCGAAAGTGAGGCTTGCTTTTTTTTTTTTTTCCTTTTCATGCGCAGCACCAGCGCGGCAACTCAGAGCTCGCGCACTTTGCACCTGGTCGTGACGTCATGCAGCCGCACGTGTACCTCGTCCCTCCTTGGACGGTACCATCCGGCAGGGATACCCCTCCTGCCGGATTCCAACCCCACGCGCAGCCATGACGTCACCGTGCGCATGAAAAAAACACAAGCCCCACGTCTCGAGGGGTTCCCCACGCGAACACATGTGCTTTGCCCGTTGGAGCTTAACACACACGATCGCGTGGAGAACCCGTCCGGTCCAAATCCGTTATCCTGCCTAAACTTTGTCCGTCCGCGGGATCGGCAAATCCACCGCTGGCGTTTCCGGACCGGGACTTCACTCTCGCAAGCGAGCACGTGGCGGTCTCGTGCGTTGCACAGCACGAACCTCGTGCTCACTGCTGGGTGAACCCGGCACGGTCCGCGAAACAGCTACAGCCGCTACTCGGCTTTCTTTCCTCTGTCGTCGTCATCGTCGTCGCCATTCAACACACGCACACCTGCGTGTTACGACGCTCACAGTCCATTCCATCACATTCACACCGGGAGACGCGGCTGCGTGCTCCCGCATGCCAACCGACATCTCCCTCACGTACCGCTCCCTCACACACACGGTCTCCCTTGCACTCGGCCGTTCACCCACGCATGCCATTACCCCTTTCGCACACGTGGCTCCACGCACTCGCGGTGCCTCATCCACACACGGCGTGCTGGGAAGCACGTACTCTGGCACCATCGCCACCACACCACTCACACCCGGGGTCGCTTCCACACACGGGGACGCACTCACACCTTGCACCACACACACAGGGACAACCACACTGGGGATTCGTGTCCCCACAAGGGTCTCCGGGGCCTCTATACCCCCCAAGCTCTCCGTGCACCTGTCCACAGCACTCCTCCTCTCAACCTCGCAAAGCACGACCGAACTCACCTGGTCGTGACTCGCCTCAAGGGGGCATACTCCCTCCCCTCGTTCCTGGAGGAGGCTATTCCGCTGCTCGCACCGGGTCCCTACACGCTCCGCGAGCTCACCCCCATTGTCCTCCACTACCTCCGTGTGTGTGTGTGTGCGTCACTTACCCCGTCTTCATCGTGCAGTCTCTCCTCTATTTTTTCTGTCTCCCGTGTCTCTGCCAACTCTTCACCCTTTACCTCCCTTGTCTCAACTATTATTTCCGTTGTCGTCACCTCGTGTCTCGTCTCACACGTTTTGGTCTCCCCATTTAATTTTTCCCTTTTGGTCACCGTCGATTCTTCTGTCACGACCCTCGCCCAACACGCCCCCCGAATTATTTTTTTACCCGCCTCCACCGCGGGCCTGTCAGCCGCTGCACCCCCTTCCAGTTCGTTTGCTCCCACACGTGGAGTCGCCATTCCCAGCTCCCTGGTCACGGCCTTCATGCCCGCCTGCAGACATCGGCCCATGTTCTGCGTCTCACCCCGTAGTTCTTTCATTTCCTCCTTCATGTTTGCTTCCATTCCGTTTGTATTTGTATCCATCTTTTCGTTTATTTGTTGTGTATTCGCATCCATCCTCGCTGTCATTGCCGCCAGCATGGCGAATAGCTGGGCCATGTCGGGTGCGCTTGGGTGAGCCGATTCGGCAAGAATCGGGAGGTTTTGGTGGAGAGGGGGAGGGGAGGTGTCATACACCGTGGCCGCTGCCGCACCCATTTCGGCCTCTGGGTTCAGTTGGGCGAGTTCGTTTTCCTGTACAATTAACATTTCCTGCACGGGTATTTCATCCTGAGCCATGGATTCTACACATTCTACATCCATTTCTAATACCCCCGGCTCCCGCTCGCCTTGAGACGCCATCTTGCTTCTCTTAAAGGGTTAATTTGAATCACTCGTAATTTGGAGGGAATCGGGGGTCGCTTCTCTCACCCCTGGACCGATTCCTGTGAATTTAATTGGAGACAGGACAGCCCGTTTTCCCGTTCTCCGTTACCAGTGCTGCGAGGAGGGCGATGAGTTTGTATCGCACGACCTGACACCAGTGTTGCAGATTCGCGCCCGCCGGCGTGCTGACGGCCACGTAACTCGAATCGCGCACGTCGCCCACCGGACGGACAATCCAGTCGTGACCCTCTCGGACTAACGCAGGGAACCAGTCACGGGTGGACCTTTCGGTCTCACCGTGATCGAGCCAATCGGCCCCCGCGTGGGATAGGGTTGCTCGCCAAATTCGACCAACCAAAGTACCCACACGGAGGGTAGACCGGGCGATCGCACCTCGCCGCAGGTCGACTTCGGACACAGGCCACTTAAGCGACCCGTTCCGTACTATCGGGATAACCGAGCGGTGTTATCGTCGGCCTCGACGGTTCGATTAATTATCGGGCGTCTTAGCCCAGGACCAACCCTTTACGTGAAGCAAGATGGGGACTCAATGAAAGAAATGACGAAGCGAAGCGGGAAAACAGTTCAACATAAAGCACATTTATTCGCGATGAACGGAAAGCACACATATACAATTCCATCAAAAGCACATGTAAAAGGAAAAGAAACACAATGCAATTTTACACAAAAAGCAAATGTAAAAGCGAAGACACAATGCAGAGCTATCCGACTACCGAGCACACGGCAACACTTATACAATTCTACTTCACAGACGGCGCCGACAACACATACCCAAAACCAAGAAAAAGAACACCCTCACGGATGAGGCGGGCCTGGGGCCGAGACCGGGTCGGGCCTACCCGTCTGATGATGAGGCGCGAAGTGGCTGGTGCCCCAACTCCGCGGGCCTCGCGGACAGTGTCTGGTAGGGGGTGGGAAGGGGGCCCCCTTTTGTCGCACTATCTCAGCGCGGGGGGAAACAGGAGGGGGTTGCTGATGCTCAGGGAAAGGAGGATTTTTATTCTGTCTCGGGTCCCGCAACGAGCGTCTCCACCTCGACCAGGTCGCGCCGTCGGCCTCCCGCCTTCAGCTCCCGGCACCGACAC
>NC_140964.1:52587952-52615452 GCF_056783735.1 Eptatretus burgeri
AGATGATAGTTTGCTCAGCAGACTGTCCGGAGGAGGGGATTTAATAGCAATGGATGGGAAGTACCACACTGCCTGCCTGGAAAACCTCAATAACCGGTGCCCGTCACATATAAGGAAGAAACCTCCTACCGTGGACATTGACCAGTGCATGGGTGAAAGTGCAGCATTCGTCGAGCTAATAGATGACATATATATACCTCATCAGCATCCGGTACAAAAATATTCAAGTTGTCAGAATTACATAGCAGGTATACTACTCGTCTGAGCAACCAAGGTATTTCAACGTACGTCCACCGAACCAGACTTAAGGAACGGATCCTGGAACACTTTCCTGACTGCACTGAACAGTCTGGTGGCAAGAATGTCTTGTTGATATTCGACCAATGTATGAAGGTACTGTTGCAGGATGCAGTGAATGTCCGGAACTTCACCGATGACACATTGATCCTAGCTAAGGCCGCGAAAATCATCCGTCAGACCTGTTCTACCATCGAGAGTACAGATTTAATGGGTCATTTCCGCATGCTGGACAAAAATCAGTTCCATCGAGCCTGCTGTCGATAGTCTCGTTCATATTGAACGGTCCAAACACCAAAGGAGATGCAGATGATTCACAGGCTACGCTAAGCGTTGCCCAAGGTTATCGCCTTCAATGCCAAGAAAATCCTGAACAAGTCAAAGGTGAAACCACGACACAGCTTAGATCGTGAACCTCCCTTACCAATTTACATTGGACTGACAGTGGTCTCATTCAATTGAAGTCCACCGTTTTGGACGCATACTTTTGTGTATGGGCTTGAAAATGTGTTTGACATCGTTTTTCGACACATTTTCTATTTGGAATTTCCATTAAAAAATATTTTGTGGCGATATTCCGGAAAAGGTATCCTACATATCACAAAGGAACCTGTTTTATATAGAAGGATTTACTGAAACTGAGTTAATTCCGAGTGAACCAAAATGTTCGGTTAGTGTGTTAAACGCAAAATTAGTTCATTTCATGTTATTTTTTTTATAGTAATAAGAGACTATGAAGGGGAAAAAAATGAAAAAATAGGAAAATAAAAAAGTGATTTCAAGAGTGATGATGTAATCCAGACTCATACATTTTAATGATTTTAAAAGGCCATGGGTGGATGATTAGTAAACCGTATGTACCCATGGGGGCAGTGTGGTTATGGAAAATTTGAACTGTGGAAGGATTTCAGAGGAATTTAGTCAACACAATAGCATTTCAATTAAATTACTTCTTGTGGATCCAGGACACAAATTACTGTAACTTAACTTGCCCATTATATCAACCGATTTTCACATTTTTGGTGCCTATTTACGCGGAAAGACATGTTCTGTAACGCTACTATAATTTCTCCATTATATCGTTCAATCGGATTCTGAATGTCGCCTTACGTTCTGATATGGCGAGTTTGGTGGACATCTTGGAAAATGGCGGCCAAGGGGTCATCTAAGGTCAGTTTCAGTGTCATATTCGGAATCCTCGAGCTCGATTTTGTGGGGTTTGACCGAATCAGAAATATGATTTTCATTCATTTGTGTGAGTTATGATGGTTCGAAAGTGAGTTTGGTGGCCATCTTGGAAAATGGCAATTTTTTGTTTGGCTCCCCTTCGAGATTTATTTTTTATGATAATATCTCAGCACCTGCCAAGTTTGGTGCTTATATCCGGAAGTGTACAATATTATGTTAATAGCGATCTAAAGGACCTCATTAGTATACAAAAATCTCACTGCCTGTTCTGGAAGTGGAAATGGAAACAAATTTTTCAGAATCTCTTTGGTGCTCTGTGTCACTTAATGATGAGGAAAAACTGATAATTGGATGTGTGTACTGCAGTCCATCCAGTGGTACCCACAATAATGAAGCACTCGATGAACTTCTTACGATGGTAGTTAATATACTGAAGTAATAGTTGGAGATTTTGATTTTCTGGGTATGGTTGGGAAGCATGGCACACATGCGAAACCACAGCACCCAGCACATCAGTTTTTTTTGAGACAATGCAAGACAATTGGTTTGATCAGCATATCAGCGGTACCACACGACGACGCCAAGGGCAGGAGCCTAGCATTTTTGTATCTGGTGATAACGAACGTGAATGAGATGATTAAATCAATAGAATACCGAACCCTACTTAGAAGTAGCGACCATTGCTGCATTCGTGTGGAGCTCAGTTTGTGCACTGTGGAAAACGATCCCATACAAGAACCTAGATTGAAGTTGAAGAAAGGGGATTATGAGCAGATGAATCAGAAACTTAGGGTGGTAAAATTGGATGATGAGCTGGCAGAGTTAAACTGTGAAGAGGCATGGTGCTTCTTTGGAGATAACATGGAGGCAACCAGAGCCAAATGTATTCCTAAAAGTGTACCGAATAGGAATAAGTGGAAACAGCCATACATCACCCACAAAACAATGGCGCAATCTCATAAAAAAAAATGGGAAGGCTTGGAGAAAGCACAATGGGACAGAGAGTGACCTTGATTAAGACAAATATTCCAATTACAAGAAGAGAAATAAACTCTGTGTGTAAATGCGTATCTTGTTGCGCCGCCTGCAGGTGGGGGTGGGTATTACAAGTCTCCACCATTTACAGTAGATGGGTTTTTTATTTTCTTTTTTGGCCTACACAGAGCTGGCAGTTGCCTACACGCTGCCCAAATAAAGGTATGCATCAGAAGAACACGTTGCATGCTTGGAACAAGATCACCTGTAGCACGGGTTCTCTGCTCGTGTTAAATAACCCAGTTTATTTCCTGAAGAGGAAGCGAGTTATCATCGACATTCTGAAAAAAAATTGCATTCGTGCCCAAATCAGTTGAAAGCCACGTCTGACCATCCGATTCCTGATAATGGTGGGCCAAAAACTTTCCCCAGCCAACTCCATCAAGAAGGTTGGAATAATTGAGACCATGAAAGTGGTAGTAGTAGTTAGAGTGGGAAAGAAATTACACAGAACAGTTACTACACTATTTTAGCAACCCAACATTTTTATTCTGGAAAGTTAATTATTATTACTTTTATGTGAGCATAATGAATCGCACTACTCCATTAATTTGTTTTAAATTGAAGCACACCACAATAAAACGTGTGACAACAACTTGATTGTCAACAGGTGAAGGGATGGATCCTCTCAATTATAAACCTCCATTCATAATGAAGGGGGATGTTTGCAGTTATCACCATCTTTCAGTTTATCCTCTTGTTGTACAAGTATGTTTACGAGTATAGTATCAACTGTCAAAATCATTATCTGCAATATAAACAAACCATCATCAGAAACACTAATCAAGCAGAAACCACTGATGTCCCAACACCCGCAACTGTTAGTATCGAGTTCTGGCAAAATGGAGTCAAAAAATCACCTTATCGTCACAAAGAGGTCACAAGGATGTTCTCTGTCTCCAGGCGAGCTGTGCTCGTTTAGAACTCACCGACGTTCTCGTAATGAGGTTGGATTCTCAGATGGTGTTGAACAGTTGTTCACTTCATCTCGAGCACATCCACCACGTGCAACCCAGTTGATTGTGTAGTGTATTTGACAGTGAAAGATTTTTAACATGATTCCCTGTCATCCACATGAGTTGCATTGCTATGAACATCAATTTTTAACCGTTTGGTGTTCAATTCACGGAGCATTTCAGTAAACTGAACAATACTGAGCTGAAAACTGAACAAGTTCAGTAAACTGAACGTGGTGGGACAATACTCTTTCTACCAAGCAAAAACATAATTACTCTCATCTGATTCCTTGTGCTCGAGGTCTGATTTCAGGGGCCTCATTTGAGATCATGGAATTTTAAAAAAAGGAACGGAATAGTAAATAATTTTGGGAATGGAGGGAAGTGTGGGAGAAATTCCACCATTTTCCCGACAATATGTGTACGGCAGTTAAGTTGAGCTGAGTATTTTCCCAGTCTCTGAAATAATAAAGTTCAATGCAAGTTAGACATCAACTTTAATGTATCTTCATACTTTAATTCCAAGCACCTTTAACCAATTGTTGTCTACCAATTAGTACTTGAGGAAACGAACTGAGTTTAAGGAGCAATTCGTTCTCAAATCACTGCGAGCATTATAATTGTGTTCATTCCGCAATAATGATCTGTCGCTGTGTATATGTCAAGTTATTTTATGCAACGACAGTGGTATTGTAACAATTGTCTGCATGAATTACTTATGTTCGATGAACAAAAGGAATGCAAATAGGACACCATGCTCACCAAAGGGCAGAGTAGGTCGTTTCTGGAATTTTTTTCCTCTCCATTTGAGGAGAGCCATTGTGAATGCTCATTGTGTTTGTCTGTCTCTGCCTGTTAATGAGGTCTGCATTGTCTTTGGTGCAGTTTGCCTGGTGTGGAATTCTTTCTTTTGAATCATTTCCTTCTGTACGGACTCGACTTCCTCAAAAAAAAAAAAATTCTCTGTCTCTGTCTCTCGCCATGCATTTCATTATACGGCCATCACACTGGGGGGAACATGGATGTGGTTGGTAACTGGCCAGGCATGGCCATAATTTACTGCTTTAATGGGGACCTTCCATTATCATGCCATCACATAATGGAAGCATCGAGTTGCGTCATCATTTCCTTGGAATTTATCATTATTTTGTTGTATTCCAAAAATTCCAGGCTCTATCAAATTGTTTTGTGTACAAAGTTGAGGTTCATGGAAGAGCTACAACACAGAATAGAGCAGAACAGCTACAATAAGTGGAAAGTGGATAAACACACCAACAGCAGCGTAGAGTGCAACAACAGAGGGCCACTTAGAGGAAGAATGGGTGAAGGTAGAGGGAGGAAGATACAACTTGAATAGGAATGGGTGGGCATGGTGAAGGTTATTTAGGGTAGAAAAGGTCATGAAGAGGTGAACAGCAATGATGAAGGTTTGGAAGGAAGAATGAGATTAAACAAACTGAGGAAGTTAGTTTCACAGGTGAATGAAAAGAGAAACAAATGAGTGGAGGTGAACAGTGAGCCTGGAATTTGTGAGTTTCACCAGAAGTGCATCACTGGAACACCTTGTGAGCCTTTCAGAAACCTGAAAATCTGGGAAAGGGGGGCAGCGAATGGAAAGAACAAATGGTGAAGACCAGACAGGAGGTAGAACAGGAGAGGGAGGCCACAGATCTGTTTGTGATGTTATTATGTGGGAGTAACAAGTCCAGAGATACAGGTTCCTCAATGAAAAATTGCAATGGTTTGAAAGGCCTTGATCTCCACAGCATCAATGTGTGAGGCCTTCCATATTTTTCGAAATTATTTTAACGATCATGATAAAACATAACTCGAGAAGTCAAAGAACACCTTACCCCACACAGTGTTGAGAAAAAAGACATAGGCAGGGGGCTTGCTTTGCGATTCAGCACATTCTGCATTTCCTATGAGGTACAATTTTGTCTGAATCTCGATATTCCCAAAAAATATGTAACTCATTTGAAATCAAGTAGTTCCTCGATCAAAGACTGATGTCTGTAAACAGAGAGACAGACATACAGAGTTAAACAATTGCATAACCCCCTTTGTGCTTTGTGCGCGGGGTAAATATCACAGTACTTTACTGCAATATTAGAGCTTGGTGTTGGCTTAGTGATTAGGTTGGCAGCTTGGGGTCCCACTGTAGGGTCCTGAGTTCAAGCCCCGTTGGCCGCTTGAATTAATACACACCAGGAGGTTGACTCAGCCTGTCATCCTTCCGAGGTCAGCAAAATGAGTACCAGTGCACTGGGAAGGGGGACACTGCATCAGTGTCATTGCTGCATCCCAACCAATGATGCAACCAGCAGCCACAGGCTGCACTCGATTGAGAGAGACTACAATATTAATATCAGAACAGGCAGCATCCTGTCAGGACCACAGGCATCAACCCAACTGACTGGAAGAGGGGCTTTGTTGTCCCTCTCTGGAAAGGGAAGGGTGATCGCCAGGACTGCAACAGCAACCGAGGGGTGATGCTGCTCTCGGTGCCCGGCAAGGTCTTTGCTCGGATAATTCTTTATATGGTTCGCCACCATGTGCTTGAGCACCAGCACCCAGAAAAGTCACGCTTCACACCAAAGAGGTCAACGGTTGACCGTATCCTAGCTGTTCGGGTCCTTACCGAACACAGACAAGAGTTTCGGCAGGGGCTGCTGGCAGCCTACGATGATCTCTGCAAAGCGTTCGATTCAGTGAATCGGGATGCATTCTGGAGGATTCTTGGTCTTCGTGGGGTGCCACCAAAACTGATCGATCTGATGTCTTTTCAGCACTTTTACGGACTGGATTCTGGCGAGGATGTCAGAGATCAAGCTGTGCTGCATCATTTGGGAATGTCAAGATCTCTGACCTTGATTTTGCAGATGATCAAGTCATCTTTGCAGAGATGAAAGTCAATCTTCGCTTGTCAAAAATCTGCTCCTCTGCTCTTGCTCAACCTCTCTCTCTGTTCTATTCACCCTCTCATTTGCTCAAGGTCATCTGCCATCTGCTTGGAAATCTGCTAACATTACTGCCCTGCATAAAAAGGTGCAAAAACAGATCCCTGCAACTACAGACCAATCAGCCTTCTCCCAATAATCAGCAAGGTTATGGAATCCATCATCACTTCAGAGATTAAATCCTTCCTCTTCTCCAATGGCTTGATTTCTGATCATCAATTTGGTTTCAGACCAGGTCACTCTACCCTGGATATGCTGCTTCTGCTCTGCCAACAATGGATGGAGGTCCTCAATACCGGACATTAAATCAGAGCCATATCCCTAGACATATCACGTGCTTTTGACAGTCTGGCACCCTGCCCTGCTCACCAAACTCTCTTCCTATGGTATCCAAGGCCATCTCCACTCATGGCTCGCAGACTTCCTCTCCTGTCGCAGTCAACGTGTGGCCCTTAATGGAGTTCTTTCATCCCCACTTCCTGTCCAGGCTGGAGTTCCTCAAGGCAGTGTTCTGGGCCCTGTTCTTTTTCTGGTTTTCAGCAATGATCTCTCTGACTCTCTGGAAAATCCTCTTTGTCTCTTTACTGAGAACGGCACACTCTGTCGTGCCATCCGTCATCCCTCATACCGGCAAGCAGCAGCTTCTTCGCTCTCTGCAGATCTGGATAAAATCACAAACTGGTCCAACATGTGGAACATATCCTTCAATCCTGACAAATCTCACACTCACTCTGTCTCTCTGAAAGGACCGTTTTGAACCACCCCCCCCCCCGCATCTATTTTCTCAACAATCCTCTGGAAGAAGTCCTTTCTTTCAAGCTTATGGGTCTCACTATCTGCCACAATCTTTCCTGGGAAAGCCACATTTCCAACCTGGCCTCCAAAGACAATCGCTGACTACAAATCCTCAATCATACAAAGTCCTTCCTCAGCTCACTTGAGCTCCTGACCGCAGACAAAGTTTTTGTCCACAGCCTGATGGAGTAATGCTCTCCCCTTGGAATGGTGCTCCTGCGTCTCACCTTTCTCGGCTTCACGCCCTGGAAACTCAGGCATTTAGGATCATTGGTGTCTCCCGCGGTGAGGCTGTGTCTTTGGGCCTCTCACTCTCTCACCACAGGCAGGTTGGTGGTCTTTCTGTCTTCCACTGTCTCCTCTCAGGTCTCGTGCCCCTGCTCTGTCTGCGATATGTACCCCCCCCCCCGCCCATATTTCCACAGGGCGCTCAAGGTCTGCCAGCAAACCCCTTCTAGTAAAACTACCAAAATCACGAATGACTGCTCACCTTCTCTCTTTCATTCCTCTTTTATCCCACCTTTGGAATAAACTCCCACACTCTATTCAATCCCATTCTTCCCTCTAGGCCTTCAAAATAGCTGTTCACCACCATCTCTTGTCTTCCCCCATCCAAAACCTCAATCTTTTCTTCACAAGTTAATCCACCCCAAACCCACCTTCGAATTCCCTGCTCCTTCCTGAAAGTCCTTGTAGTGTCCATCTTGTATACTCCATGTTCCCTGCCCCATCCTTCTCCCTTCCACAGATCTCCTAATGTCTCTGTTCCCCACTGTTTTGTCCTTCCCTCTCCCGCCCCTCTTGTCTCATGCCCCCACCCCCTTCCTGTATGTTGTGTGTTGGCTCTCATACGAGCCTCGACAAAGTACACAATATATATATATATATTTTTAAAGATGCTGGATATCCTGATGGGGACTCTGTTTTATTGATAATTATGATGTCATAGGTCACGTGGTGTGGCAGCCATGTTGAAATATGGGAAAACTTTGGACCTCCATATCTCTGAAACCACACAAACGAAAAAAACTTAAACTTAGTACATGGTATACTTCAGTTGAGCAGAGGGTGGTGGGCTCTTGACAGAGGAGTCGGAAGTGAAGGCCCGCTGGGCCGGTTACATTGAGCGGCTGTGCCAGGCTGATCCACCAGCTGTTGAGTTGGATCTCACGGGTGTTACAATCCCTGTTGCTGACCCTCCAATCAATTGTGGTCTACCTTCATTTGTGGAAACACAGGTTGCGGTGAACCGTTTGAAATGGGGTGAAGCGCTAGGGATCTGTGGCATCCATTCTAAACTTCTCAAGGCTGGTGGAAATGTCTATATTTAAGGAAAGATGGGCTTGGATGAATGCAATGTGTAAATTCCCCTGTAAGCAGGATGAGAATCTCTTGACCACAAGTGATTCTGTACCCCCTCACAGAATCCTTGCACATAGGCCTGCTTGTCCAACTTTAGCACACATACTTTTACACCTCAGCTCCTTGAACAGCTCAGCTCTGCCATTCAGCCTGGCCCTGTGACTCTGGTCAATGGTATGCAGTGTCACTTGAGAGATAAACTTCTTCTTCGCCCCATGGTGAGTTCAAGACATCCACTGGCATCATCAAGGATGGTGGTCTTGAAGGCACTCCACAACTCTTCAGGACCTCTCAAAGCACCCAGACCCCCAAATCTCCACTGAGCTTGTTTACAAACTCTTCAGCTACCCTCATCCTTGAGCTTGCCAACATCCAGTCTAGGCTGGGATGGTACCATTCTCCTGGATTTAAGGTGCAACTTAAGAGTTGCTACAACAAGCCGGTGGTCAGTATTGAGGAACTGAGCACTCCGTAGACCCTGCAGTTCTGGAACATCCTCCAGCGACCATCAACGAGGACATGGTCACTCTTCTTTGCCACACCGCCAGTGTTGGAATGCCACGTCCAGCGATGAGCTTGTGGACGCTGAAACCATGAACCAGCCACCCTATGTCCATGACTTCTTGCAAAGTCAAGGAACGTAGTGCTATTCAGGTTCACATTTCCAGACCCATGGAGACCAACACACATCTCATAACCATCCCTTGCAGTTCCAGTCGATGCAACGAAATCCCCCAAGACTGGAAGTGTATCTCGCTTGGGGCACCGAACAACCACAGACTCGAGCGTGGCATGGAATGTGTCCTTCACGGTGAGATCACTCGCCTCAGTCAGAGCATAAACAGAGATGAGGGAAATGACACTCAAGGAGTGATAAATCCTTGATCTCATAATACGCTTGTTGACCGGTGTTACCTCAATTATCATTGGAGTCAGCTTATTAGACACAGCTACAGCAATTCCTTGGGCATGGTAACCATCAGAGCAACCAGACCAATGGAAGGTGTAACCACCCACCATTATCTCGCTGCAATCTGGTCTCCGAACCTCAGAGAATGCTGCAATACCAATGTCAAAACACTTGAGCTCAGATGATAACAGAGACAGGTGATCATCCTCTCTTTCGATTAGGACATTCCAGGCACCCACCCAAAGGGACCGCCTCTGGTTAACCCAAGGAGACCGCCGTCTGGTGGACGACAGCTCAGCATCACCCCGCCACACTCTCCCGCAATCTGACCCGGGAATGTTACCCCATGGTTTCCCTCCTATCATCAAAGATTGGGGGTCCCGAAGGCTTTGCCCCAATCCGGTCATCTGGTGAGCTGCCCTGCAAAGGGAAGCTGCACAGGAGGTACTCCCACGGAGTGGGTTTTCAGATTTTTTTGATGCTTCTGGAATGTTTTGCGGAATGAAGGGTCTTACGGTGGCCGGAGTGCAAATCCTGCCACCAACCTCCTAATAAGAAGTAACCCAACTGCAGGAGGACGTCCGCAGACACAGTTGGGTACTAGATACGGATGGCCGTTGGCTCACAAGGAGCTCCTTCGCCCTTTGACAGGTTTTGTTTTGAATCCTGATGGGTGTCCAGATCCAAACACCCTCCTCACCAGGAAACCTGGTGGGGGAGACGGTTTAGTCGCTGACAACCCGACCATGTAACAGGTTAGTACAGGTTTACATGATACCTGTAGCAAGTCACAGGTCTGATCTGGCCTGACCTGACAACAGATCTGATCTGACCTGACCAACCACATACTTGATTATTTTGTCTTTGGTTCATTCATGAATGGTTAACGAATGACAAATGAAACAAGGTACAAATGTAACTTACCGAGAGCAGTGTAAATGCAGGTTTTCGCATTGCCGCACGAAGAGCTGATTTCACAGGAGACAAGACAAGTCCCCACACAATCTTACGATTGAAAACTCTGTTCCTTTGACCTACTATTCGAAGAGCTTGCGTAAAAAACCAACGAAAACGAATAAAAGTCTAAAACTAGAACCAAAATAACCCGTAGCCACAAGCCCACAAATCCTTGATCAAACACTAATGGAAGACTTGATCTGGATAATTTATAAAACGACAAGGTCAGACATTACTAATTCAGATTCCTTCAACGGTGCTGAAGATGTCATAATTTTAAGCCATGTTGTCGGAGCGACATCTTCGCAACACAATTGGAGAAGGGTTGAAAAATGTGGTTGAGGGACGTCAGAGGATGACTATTGCACACGTATTTCTCCATAAAATGCGATAAATATGCATGCTCACCCCCCTTGATTACAAAAATTTATTTTCCATCCACCTTCGAAGAGGTTTGCCTTGATGACAGAATCATTGGAGATGTTGTGGAATGCACACAGACCAATAAGCACTACATTACACTGCAGAAATGGATTATACCAAGCAGCATGCATAAATACTCTGTGTGGAAGACAAAAAGAGGATTAGGAGACAGATGTTTCTGCAAATTGAGCTGCAGCACAGATGTAAGCCTGCTTTTGCAAATGAGAAGCATGAAATTTTTAGCTTACATAACAACAACAGAAACGAAAATTAAAATCCACAGTGAGATTCAAACAACTGTCTTTGTAGGCCCTCACCCTGAATAAAGATTATTTTCATGGAGGGCTTGCTGTGAGATCAGAGGCCATTGCTCAAGCATAAGGAGATGAACCAAGCGTCATGTTCGTGCAAACCAAAAAACTTTCATCACAGTCATTCCATACACTTCGTTTCAACAGCTCGTAAGTACAGTGTGGTACAATGAAGTAGTTGTTTTCTTGGATACAATTTGCTGCATTTAAAAAGAAGAATTAATACTGTGTGCTTACTCTTTCTAAGATACCTCCAAATATTGCTTCTTGAATGAGAGGGGGAACACTCGGGAGAGTAAAAAACTACACCGCCAATACTGCTGGGTCACTTAAGTGAACCTGATATCCTATTCATTGTAGGTCAAAACGGATCAGACTCTACTGAACCACGATTGAATAAACAAAACGAGATCGACGCGCATGTAGAAATGCCCCAAAAAAAAATATATATATATTAAAAAAAAAAAAAAAAAAAAAAATTTCGAATTTTTTTTGAAAAAAAAGTTGCAAGTTTTTTTTTTCTGTAACAAATTTTTTTTTGGGGGGGGGTTGGAAATCACTTAAAACATGTAGAAATGCAAAAAAAATTCAAATATTTTTCAAATAAAATCGAAATTTTTTTGAAAAAAGTTGCAAAATTTTTTTTTTTCTCCAACAAATTTATTTATTTTTGGTTGGAAATTACTTAAAACATGTACAAATGCAAAAACAAAAATTCAAATATATTTTTTAAAATGGCCGCCATAGCGGCCATATTGGACTTTGGCCCGAGTCCAAAATCTAATGATATGATCCTTGGACCATACCTAATCCCCCACCAAGTTTCGTCGAAATCCATCCAGGAGTTTTTCCGTAATACTTTTCAGAAACAAACAAACAAGCAGTCATAGACTGGTACTTATGAAATCGTCAACTTGACCTCTGACTTTGTCTAATAAAAGCTTTTTCTGGAGAAGGTAGCGACGCAAACCAGAAGTTTCTACGATGAATCTGTACCAAACCATCAAAAATTGTAAAGTCGACCGAACCAAAAATCTGCATTTCAACACGCAATTATTTTATCAAAGTCACAAAACCGTAATATTCGGCCATCCACCAACAATCTTTACATAATCCGACGGCTTTGCGAGTCAGGCTTGCAATGATAACCTTTATTGGGATAAAAGAAATGACTTTTAAACACCATCTTTATCGAAAACACTGTCAGCGCGCACATGGAAAACCTTTACGTGATCAACAACACCTCTGCTCGAGAGCGCTGCACCACGTGACGAGCCGTGATGCAGCGAGTGAAATATTTTTTATACAATCTTAAAACGTCTCCAAAACATCCGATTTTTACCAGAATTTCGACAACCGAGTTTTAAGCGTCCGAAGCGATCGCAAAAACCAAAGACAAAATTAAAATCAAAGTTAAAACGAACTCGTAACGTCGAGCGAAGCAAAAATCTCCATTTCTCCATTACTTAATATTATTTTATCAAAGTCACAAAACCGTAATATTCGGCCATCCACCAATAATCTTTACATAATCCAACGGCTCAGCGAGTCAGACATGCTAAGATAACCTTTATTGGGATAAAAAAATGACTTTTAAACACCATCTTCATCGAAAACATAGTCAGCGCGCACATGGAAAACCTTTATGTGACTCAACGACGCGTCTGCTCGAGCGCACTGCATCATGTGATGACCCTTGTGAAATATTGTTTATACAATCTTAAAACGTCTGCAAAACATCCGATTTTTACCAGAATTTCGACAACCGAGTTTTAAGCGTCCGAAGCGATCGCAAAAACCAAAGACAAAATTAAAAACGAAGTTAAAACCAACTCGTAACATCAAGCGAAGCAAAAATACTCCATTTCTCCACATGAATTTACGGAATTATGTTTGACCTCACTGTGACTTTGACCTTTGACCGATTTAGACCAAAATCTAAGCAACGCAAGCCATCACCCTCATGAATCACGTGGTGTAATTTGACATTGGTAGCTTCTTCTGTTCTCGAGTTATTGTGCCGACAAACAAACAAACAAACAAACAAACAAACAAGCAGTCATAGACTAGTACTTATGAAATTGTCAACTTCACCTCTGACCTTGTCTAATAAAAGCTGTCTCGAGAGAAGGTAGCGACGCAAACCAGAAGTTTCTACGATGATTCTGTACCAAACCATCAAAAATCGCAACGTCGAGCGAAGCAAAAATCTCCATTTCTCCATGCAATTATTCAATATTATTTTATCAAATTCACAAAACCGTAATATTCGGCCATCCACCAACAATCTTTACATAATCCGATGGCTTAGCGAGTCAAGCATGCGACGATAACCTTTATTGAGATAAAAAATGACTTTTAAACACCATCTTTATCGAAAACACCATCAGCGCGCACACTCAAAACCTTTACGTGGATCAACGACGCGTCTGCTCGAGCGCACTGCATCATGGGACGACCCGTGATGTGTTGAGTGAAATATTTTATACAATCTTAAAACGTCTCAAAAACATCTGATTTTTACCAGAATTTCGACAACCGAGTTGTAAGCGTCCTAAGCGATCGCAAAAACCGAAGACAAAATTAAAATCGAAGTTAAAACGAACTCGTAACGTCGAGCGAAGCAAAAATACTCCATTTCTCCACATGAATTTACGGAATTATGTTTGACCTCACTCTGACCTTGACCTTTGACAGATTTTGACCAAAATCTAATCAGCACGAGCCATCACCCTCCTGAATCACATGGTGTAATTTGACATTGGTCGCTTCTTTCCTTCTCGAGTTATGGTGCCTACAAACAAACAAACACACACACAAACAATCAGCCATAGACTGGTACTTACGAAATCGTCAACTTGACCTCTGGCCTTGTCTAATAAAAGCTGTCTCTTGAGAAGGTAGCGATACAAACCAGAAGTTTCTCCGATGATTCTGTACCAAACCATCAAAAATCGAATGTTTTGGAAGTTTGACCTCACTGTGACCTTGACCTTTGACCGATTTCGACCAAAATCTAATCAGCACGAGCCATTACCCTCCTGAACCACGTGGTGTAATTTGACATTGGTAGCTTCTTCCGTTCGAGTTATCGTGCCTACAAACAAACAAACAAACAGAAACGGAACGCATCAATATACTTACGAAATCTTTAGATTTCGTAAGTAACAAACACACAAACACACAAACAAACAAAGTCATAGACTGGTACTTACGAAATCGTGAACTTGACCTCTGACATTGTCTTATAAAAGCTGTCTCAATAGAAGGTAGCGACGCAAACCAGAACTTTCTCCGATGATTCTGTACCAAACCATCAAAAGTCGTTACGACCGAAGCAAAAATCTCCATTTCTCCACGCAATTATTTTATCAAAGTCACAAAACCGTAATATTCGGCCATCCACCAACAATCTTTACATTATTCGACGGCTCAGCGAGTCAGGCATGCGACGATAACCTTCATTGGGATAAAAAAATGACTTTTAAACACCATCTTTATCGAAAACACCACCAGCGCGCACACGGAAAACCTTTACGTGACTCAACGACAAGTCTGCTCGAGCGCACATCATTACGTGACGACCCGTGACGCGCCGAGTGAAATATTTTTGATACAATCTTAAAACGTCTCCAAAACATCAGATTTTTACCAGAATTTCGACAACCGAGTTTTAAGCTTCCTAAGCGATCGCAAAAACCGAAGACAAAATTAAAATTGAGGTTAAAATGAACTCGTAACGTCGAGCGAAGCAAAAATACTCCATTTCTCCACATGAATTTACGGAATTATGTTTGACCTCACTGTGACCTTGACCTTTGACCGATTTTGACCAAAATCTATTCAGCGCAAGCCATCACGTGTTCTAATTTGACATTGGTAGCTTCTTCCGTTCTCGAGTTATCGTGCCTCGAAACAAACAAACAAACTAACAAGCAGTCATAGACTGGTACTTATGAAATCGTCAACTTGACCTCTGACCTTGTCTAATAAAAGCATGAATCAGTCAGAAGCCCAAGGGGAACTTGAATTCTGAATTCATTGTGGTCTACGATTTTACACTGTGGTTTGCAGATAATGAGCCCCAGCCAAAAACTAGATTTCTTATAAAAATTCCATTTTTTTGTTTTTATTTTTAAAAAAGTGATTCAGTACCAGCAGGATATGCCAGATAATAGGTGTATTACTTTTCAGAAGAATCTGATGAAAGACTTATTATTTATTATATATATCAGTTATTCATCGCTGTTCCAAAATTTCGACAACCGAGTTTTAAGCGTCCGAAGCGATCGCAAAAACCGAAGACAAAATTAAAATCGAAGTGAAAACGAACTCGTAACGTCGAGCGAAGCAAAAATACTCCATTTCTCCACGCAAAAGCTTAACGTAACTCAACGACGCATCTGCTCGAGCGCACTGCATCATGGGACGACCCATGATGCGTCGAGTGAAATATTTTTTATACAATCTTAAAACGTCTCCAAAACATCTGATTTTTACCAGAATTTCGACAACCGAGTTGTAAGCGTCCTAAGCGATCGCAAAAACCGAAGACAAAATTAAAATCGAAGTTAAAACGAACTCGTAACGTCGAGCGAAGCAAAAATACTCCATTTCTCCACATGAATTTACGGAATTATGTTTGACCTCACTCTGACCTTGACCTTTGACAGATTTTGACCAAAATCTAATCAGCACGAGCCATCACCCTCCTGAATCACGTGGTGTAATTTGACATTGGTCGCTTCTTCCGTTCTCGAGTTATCGTGCCTACAAACAAACAAACAAACAAGCAGTCATAGACTGGTACTTACGAAATCGTCAACTTGACCTCTGACTTTATCTAATAAAAGCTGTCTCTGGAGAAGGTAGCGACGCAAACCAGAAGTTTCTACCACGATTCTGTACCAAACCATCAAAAATTGAATTTTTGACCTCACTGTGACCTTGACCTCTGACCAATTTCGACCAAAATCTCATCAGCACTTGCCTCGTGAATCACGTGGTGTAATTTGACATTGGTAGCTTCTTTCCTTCTCGAGTTATCGTGCCTACAAACAAACAAACAAGCAGTCATAGACTGTTACTTACGAAATCGTCAACTTGACCTCTGACTTTGTCTAATAAAAGCTGTCTCGAGAGAAGGTAGTGACACAAACCAGAAGTTTCTACGATGATTCTGCACCAAACCATCAAAAAATCGAATGTTTTGGATGTTTGACCTGTGACCTTGACCTTTGACCGATTTTTACCAAAATCTAATCTGCGCTAGCCACCACCCTCCTGAATCACGTGGTGTAATTTGACATTGGTAGCTTCTTCCGTTTTCGAGTTATCATTTTTTGGATGTTTGACCACACTGTGACCTTGATCTTTGACCGATTTTGACCAAAATCTAATCAGCACTAGCATTCAGCCTCCTGAATCACGTGGTGTAATTTGACATTGGTAGCTTCCGTTCTCGAGTTATCTGTACCAAACCATCAAAAATCGAATATTTGACCTCACCGTGAACTTGACCTTTGACCGATTTTGACCAAAATCTAATCAGCATGAGCCATCACCCTCCTGAATCACGTGGTGTTATTTGACATTGGTAGCTTCTTCCGTTCTCGAGTTATCGTGCCTACAAACAAACAAACAGAAACGGAAGTCATCAATGTACTTACAAAATCTTTAGATTTCGTAAGTAACAAGCAGTCACAGACTGGTACTGACGAAATCGTCAACTTGACCTCTGATGTTGTCGAATAAAAGCTGTCTCGAGAGAAGGTCGCGACGCAAACCAGAAGTTTCTACGATGATTCTGTACCAAACCATCAAAAATCGTAACGTCGCCCAAAGCAAAAATCTCCATTTCTCCACGCAATTATTTTATATTATTTTATCAGTCACAAAACCGTAATATTCGGCCATCCACCAACAATCTTTGCATAATCCGACGGCTTAACGAGTCAGGTATGCGAAGATAACCTTTATTGGGATAAAAAAAATGACTTTTAAACACCATCTTTATCGAAAACACCGTCAGCGCGCACACGGAAAACCTTTACGTGACTCAACGACGCGTCTGCTCGAGCGCACTGCATCACGTGACGACCCGTGACGCGTCGAGTGAAATTTTTTTATGCAATCTTAAAACTTCTCCAAAACATCCGATTTTTACCAGAATTTCGACAACCGAGTTTTAAGCATCCAAAGCGATCGCAAAAACCGAAGACAAAATTAAAATCGAAGTTAAAACCAACTCGTAATGTCGAGCAAAGCAAAAATCTCCATTTCTCCACGCAATTATTTAATATTATTTTGTCAAAGTCACAAAACCGTAATATTCGGCCATCCACCAACAATCTTTACATAATCCGACGGCTCAGCGAGTCAGGCATGCGACGATAACCTTTATTGGGATAAAAATGACTTTTAAACACCATCTTTATCGATAACACCGTCAGCGCACACACGGAAAACCTTTACGTGACTCAACGACGCATCTGCTCGAGCGCATTGCATCACATGACGACCCGTGACGCGTCGAGTGAAATATTTTTTATACAATCTTAAAACGTCTCCAAAACATCAGATTTTTACCAGAATTTCGAAAACCGAGTTTTAGGCGACCTAAGCGATTGCAAAAACCAAAGACGAAATAAAAATCGAAGTTAAAACGAACTCATTACGTCGAGCGAAGCAAAAATACTCCATTTCTCCACATGAATTTACGGAATTATGTTTGACCTCACTGTGACCTTGACCTTTGACCGATTTTGAGCAAAATCTAATCAACGCTAGCCATCACCCTCCTGAATCACGTGGTGTAATTTGACATTGGTAACTTCTTCCGTTCTCGAGTTATCGTGCCTACAAACAAACACACAAACAAACAGAAACGGAAGTGATCAATATACTTACGAAATCTTTAGATTTCGTAAGTAACAAGCCGGTAGGCGACAAGGGATCCGCTTGGATCGAAGCGCTGGATACGATGCTTTTCATTCTGACCGATCCACCGCCGAATATTCATTGCCCAGATGTATTGGTTCACATACAATTGTTCCTCTGCCGGGCAAGATTTTTCCTATTGCGTATTTTGCCAACTGGCACTCCTCATAAAAAAATGACGGTAAATAGACACCCTATTTTTGAAGGATTTCCATTTGAAAAATAAAACCTAAATCAAAAATCGGCTTGAGTAAATTAGGGACGAATTAAGTAAAAAATAAAATGTGTCAATATTTTTGTTGACATTACCGAGAGGATGGAGGATTTCTTTGGATCATTGCAAAAAATGATCCATTTTGGATGGATCATTGCAAAAAAAAAGCATTGCAAAAAACCATGTCTTCCAAAAGACCAACATTTAGAGCCCAATCGGCACTCCTACGTTGAAGATAGGGAAAAGTTAATTTTAAAGAAAATAGGTGGTGATCCAAAAAGCCAGAGGGAGAAATTGCCGTTGACAATATGAAGTTCTGAAAATCATTATTAACATAAAATCTATCTAAGCGAGCAAACGATACCCTGTTATTGGAAGCTTGACACCACGAATATTGTTTAACTTTGGGGTGCTGCAATCTCCAACCATCAACCAAATTATACTTTGCTAAAATGGTCGCAAACACTTTTGAACTCTAAGGGTGAGGTTCTGAGTCATTACGGTCCAGAGCTGGCTCCAAGGTACAATGAAAATCACAGGCGAGGCACACGAGACCACTAAAATCAATCTGGGATAAACAATCGTCAAGAATGGAAAAATATTCGTTTCTTTTTGCAGGATTACTTGGGACATAAGCATTTAATAGTGTGATTTTATAGCCTCCATAAGAAAAAAAAAAAACCATAAAAGCTAAATGACCTTGCATGAATTCGTGAAAAACAATTTGGTCCGATGAAAGACTTGATCAAAACCAGAAAGCAATTCCTGCACTGCAGCAATCAAAGGAACTGAAAAACCAAGAACCCCTTATTGTGGTTTGCCACTCTGCAGAACAAGTAGGTCCACAACGCACATCCTGAAGAAGAAGAGCTCCATCAATATGCTTTTGATCAAGTAACAGTCGAACATGTGTTTTACGTATAGGGGCGCGGCCCCCATTTATGTTTAAACAAGCAAGAGACAGAACCATTTTAGTATTTTATAGGTGGGTACTGGTTACTGAAGTTCTTTCCTTGCCAGAGTTACATATTTCCTCAATCTGTGTACCTGGGATTCATTGGCGCCATAGGCTGCCGGATTTTTAGTAATAAGGGATGCGGTAAGCATAAATTTATCGAGTTCCGGAAAGAAATCGGTTAGTTTAATTTTTTTCCAAAAGGTGTTGTGGAGGAACTTGATCACCTTCGCAGGAGCAGGGGCATTTAAGCCCTTGTGGTCTTGTGAATCTCCAGCTGCACCATCCAACTCAGAAGAATCTGATATTGAACAAGTATCATTGGAATCACACGACTCGTGTTCAAATTCAGCTTCCTTTTTCTTTACAGATATAGCAGACATTGGAAATGGTTTCACAAAAAAGGAATCCTCAGGAAGCAGATTTCCTTCTAACTTTTCAGGTGTCTGCTTCAAAGTCACTGAGGTAATGGGTGTGGCTGTATATGTGACAGGCAGTTCTATGGTACTCGGTGCAACTACAGCTTGGTCAGATTGTTCTGTGGTGTTCGGCACAACTATAGTTTGGACAGATGGCTCTGAGTTATTAGGCTCTGCTGTAGTCTGAACTGCTGGTTCCGAGGTATTAGGCACGACTATGGTTTCAACAGTTGGTTCTTCGGTGTTAGACACAATCTCCGCATGAACATCCTGCTTCAGTGTATGACTACCTACTGTATGTCCAGAACAAGTTTCGTCTCCGCCTGGGACATCTACTGATGGTTTGTTTTGAAGCTCCATAGTCTCCTCGTCATCACATGCGAGAGGGCAGGCATAAACATCTGAAGGATTTTGGTTACTCTCCTTCCGATTGAGTGAAACCCTCTTCACAGCGACTGCTTCGGCGTATGAAGAAGGTTCGACTAAAACTGCACTTTGGTGCTTTCGTTTTCCTCGTGTCACCCAACCAGACTCATTTTTTCCATTTGTTTGATTTTCAGAGTTTTCTCCTGCCTCAGTAGGCACCCCAGTGACCTCAGGTTCATTTACATTTTCAACTTTACTTGATTCTTTTTCAACGCCCCTTGGGCATTCATTTTTCATGTGACCATACTGTCCACATTTGTAACACACTAAAGTCTGAGATGTGGCAAAGATGCGGTAAGTAAACTTTTCATGTTAAATTTTTAACATCACGTCGAGCTCACGAATGTTTGGCTTTGGAATAATAAATAGTTGACGTCAAAAGGAAAGAATATGTTTTGTACTGTGGTCCTGAAAGCGAACAGGAATGAAAGTTATTTTTGAAACCACAGTGCCATACTGTTCTAAAGCAGCCTTCACCTGCTCGTTTTTGATGAAGGGAGGAATATTTGACAGGAGTACCTTCATCGATGGAACATCGAGGGGTGATATGAAGAGGAATATATCCGGCTCCACAGTCAGTCCTGACTCCACAAGCTGCGCCACCATTTCCTCTTTAGCGACGAAGATAACAACACGCTGATTCATTCTCGATGCAGCTATTAGACTTTGC
The DNA here is from genome assembly GCF_056783735.1 of Eptatretus burgeri. NCBI lineage: Eukaryota > Metazoa > Chordata > Myxini > Myxiniformes > Myxinidae > Eptatretus > Eptatretus burgeri. The sequence continues at coordinate 52,608,770 of NC_140964.1, forward strand.
ATGCCGATTAATTTTCCGACACACAAAACAACTTTTTCAACTGAGATTTCGGGTGGTGGTGTACACGTAAACCCATTTTTCCCACTTAAAGACTCTAATAGCTCAACGGTCGCCATGATTTAGGCGCAATAACACTCAATGCCTCGGGGTAAAAAAAAAAAAACACCGTGGAACTGAGTGCACTCACTCACTCTCAAACTCCAAAAAGGAAAAACAAGAGAGAGTAGAATATATATAAATAAATAAAATAGAACAGGGAGCGATGATAGCAAGAAAAGGAAGGAAAAAAAAAAAAAACGAATACACAAGCAATGCTGAAAATGGAGGAAAATAATGATAATACTAATGATAATAATATGGACGCGGTCCAAGAATCGTTTAAAGGAGCCAAAGCGTTGTCATGGCAAAAACTTACAAAACACGTCGGATGGAAACCAGGCCTCAAAACCGGGAGGGGTTCTGAGAAACCCGAACTCCACCTACCGTGCGCGCTCTCTTTCTCTCTCTCTCTCACTCGCTCAATGGAAAAGAGAAAACAAGGAGAAAGGGGGTCAAGAGAAAACGAAAACTAAAACATTTAGACGATGAGAAGAGAGAAAGGAGAAAGCAACACAGGCTCCGCGCGTACCGCCAGCAACTGAGCAACAGGTCTTCACGATTGCACGCGCGTGCCAAGCGAGCAACAGCTGTGCAAAGTGGGAGGGAGAGAGACAGAGACAGAGACAGAGACAAAAAAACAACCATAAACAGAACAACAGATGTTCAGGGAAATACGAACCAGACCGTGGGTAGCGCGAGAAGACTTCCTCGTCGGTTGTTTTTGATGAATCTGGCGGTGTAGCGGACGATAACATAACGGGGGTGTAGATTTTTTTTTTTTAAAGATGTTTTTCAAATTCCACATAACTTGATTTATACCATGTTATTAGAAATCCACAAAGACAGAAATGCCGGTGATTCCATTTATTTTGGATCCTTTTCACTTTTGTCAATAACGTTTGGATCGATGAAAGATCGAAGGTGGAACGACGGTGTAGTTCCTTACAAACACTGTATACACACCTTAAATGACGGTAAATAGATACCCTATTTTTGAAGGACTACCATTTGAAAAATAAAACCTAAATCAAAAATCGGCTCGAGTAAAATTTTCTAAATATCTCGAAGTGTTTAATTCCGAAGTCTTGTTTCTCCACATTCAAAACTGTAGGACAAGTATTGAAAATAGTGAACGTGTGGTTTTTCGGCCGCTGCATAGCAACGGGTGGTTGCTTAGCAACGAAACGCAAATGCGCACATTCCCATCCTATATGGCACCTGTTCGCCAAGTTTCATCGAAATCCGTTTGCTGGTTTGTGCTGTGGAGCCTCGCGTTGCAGCCACACACACACACACACACACACACACACACACACACACACACACACACACACACACACACACACACACACACACACACACACACACACACACACACACACACACACACACACACACACGGAAAGAAGGTAAAAGGTTTGTGGTTTACACCATGTTTTGGCTCTTAAAAGGGATATATTTTTTATTCTTTATACCCCGCTATTTGCAGATCCCACATATTCACGATTCATAAAGTGTGACCTGCTCCCATATGAGCACTTCACATATTCACGTGTTTTTATTATTATATCAATTTTTCACTTTCGGACTGGTCTCGTATATTCACCTGTGAAACTGGAAATCAGCCAACATCACAGCATTACATAATAAGGTGCAAAAAATGTATCCACTTTACTACCGCCCAATTAGCTAAATATACTTCCAATCATCATCAAGGTCATGGAATCCATCATCGTAGTTGACATAAAATCATTCCTTTTCTCCAACAGCCTCATTTCAGATCATCAACTTGGATTCAGACCCGGTTACTCCACCTTGGACATGCTGCTTCGACTCTTGCAACAATGGTGGAGGCCCTGACAACATCACAAACTGGTCAAACTCAATTTTATTTATGTGTCCATATTGTCCACCCTTTGCATTCTCCCTTACCCCTCATCGTTACCTGAATCCCTTGTTTGTCTGTGTCTGTCTACTTTCTCCTTCTGCCCTGCTGTTGGTGCTTCCCCTTTTTCCAGTTGATCTCTTTGCTCTGTTGTGTTCTCTGCAATCGCTCTTCCATGAGCCTAGAATATGTAATTTTTTCTTTTTTTAAACACACAAACAAGAAAAAGACGTTGTGCAGAGCACGATACTTACAAAATCCACCCTCCTCTCCAAAGGTTGCCATGGATACATCAAATTGTCCATTTCATTATGATTTAAATTGACAATCTTAATCAAAGATCAGGTCAATCGGATGAAAATTGATGATTTTTCAGATTGAAATAGATAATTTTAGAAGTTTGACCTTGAGTTGACATTTGACCTTTTGACCTCAAACATAGTTTCTTTCTCAATTCAGCGATGGACTATGCAAATCCTGTTCAACGTTCAAGTTAATAAGATGTCCATTGACGATTTTCCAGTTGAAAATTAATTTTAGAAGTTTGACCTTGAGTTCACCTTTCACCTTTTGATCTCAAAAATAGTTGTTTTCCAAATTCAGTGATACACTATGCAATTGCTGTTTAATTACAAGTCAAGCAGATGAAAATTGATGATTTTTAATATAAAAATTGATGATTTTATGAGTTTCACCTTGAGTTGACCTTTTGATGTCAAAATTAGTTGTTTTCCACATTCAGTAATCCACGAGCTGTTTTATGAAATTGAAATTGAAACACTATGAAATTGCTGTTTAATTTACAAGTAATGCACGATGAAATTGCTGTTTAATTTCAAATCAGAGCCATATCCCTCGACATATCGTGTGATTTTGACACGGTCTGGCACCCTGCCCGACTCAGCAAACTCTCCTCCGAAGGTATCCAAGGCCATTTCTACTCATGGCTCACAGACTTCCTCTCCTGTCACAGTCAACATGTGGTCCTAAATGGAGTTCTCTCATCCCTTCTTCCTGTCCAGGATGGAGTTCCTCAAGGCAGCGTTCTGGGCCCTGTTCTTTTTCTGGTTTTCATCAATGATCTCTCCGACTCTCTGGTAAAATCCTCTTTATGTCTTTGCTGATGACTCCACCCCCTGTCGAACCATCGGTCATCCCTCAGACCGGCAAGCAGCAGCTTCTTCGCTCTCTGCATATCTGGATAAAATCACAAACTGGTCCAATACGTGGAACATGTCTTTCAATCCTGACAATTCTCACACTCTCACCATGTCTCTCCGAAAGGACCGTTTCGGAACCCCCTCCCACCCGCCCCCCCCCAATTCCCATCTACTTTCCCAACAATCCTCTGGAAGAAGTCCTTTCATTCACACTTCTGGGTCTCACTATCTGCCATGAGCTTTCCTGGGAAAGCCACATTTCAAACCTCACCTCCAAAACCAGTCGCCGACTGGGAATCCTCCATCGTGCAAAGTCCTTCCTCGGCCCACCTGAGCTTCTGACCACATACAAAGCTTTCGTCAGCAGTCTGATGGAGTACTGTTCTCCCCCATGGGCTGGTGCTCCTGCCTCTCACCTTTCTCGGCTTCACCCTGTGGAAACCAAGGCATTTCGGATAATTGGGATCTCCCGTGATGAAGCTGAGTCTTTGGGCCTCTCACTCTCTCACCGCAGGCAGGTCGGTGGTCTTTCTGTCCTCTACCGTCTCCTCTCCGGTCTCGCCCCCCCCCTGCTCTGTCTGCAATATGTCCCCAACATATTTCCGCAGGGCGCTCAAGGTCCGCCAACAACCCCCTTCTGGTAAAACTACCAAACTCACGAATCACTGCTCACCTTCGCTCTTTCATTCCTCTTTTTTCCCACCTTTGGAATATATTCCGACACTCTGTTCAATCCCATTCTTCCCTCCAGGCCTTCAAAACAGCAATTCCGAACCACCTCTTATGTTCCCCCATCCATAACCTTGATCTTCTCTACCCCCGTTAATTCACCCCAAACTTACTTCCTTCATATTCCCTGCTTTCCTTCTTGAAAGTCCCTGTAATGTCCATCTTGTATACCTTATGTTCCCCGCCCAATGTCTCTGTTCCCCACTGTTTTGTCCTTCCCTCTCCCGCCCCTCTTGTCTCATGCCCCCCCTTGCTGTATGTTGCGTGTCAGCTCTCATACGAGCCTCGTCAATATATACAAAAAAAAAGTCAATCGGATGAAAATTGATGATTTTATAAGTTTGACCTTGAGTTGGCCTTTGACCTTTTGATCTTGAAAATAGTTGGTGTCCCAATTCAGTGACACAATATGCAAATCCTGTTCAGCTTTCAAGTCAATCGGATGAAAAATGACGATTTTCGAAATCATACCTCAAGATGTCCTTTGACCTCAAAATCAATTGGTTTCTCAGTTGAGACTACCTCTACAACTTGGTAAGGTTTCATGACGATCAGCTTAGAATTGTGACCTGTAACCGATTGACAAACAAACAGACAAATTTTTTTTTTTAATATCAACTGACCTTTGACCTTTGACCTCAAAATCAATAGGCTTCTCAACTGAGACTACCTCTACAACTTGGTAAGGTTTCATGACGATCAGCTTAGAATTGTGACCTGTAAACGATTGACAGACGGAATAAAAAAAATCGACTGACCATTATACTTTAAAAATCTTCGATTTTGCAAGTAAAAAAGGCAATGCCCCAACATTCGTGGCATTTTTCATGACCATATCCCCCGCAAATAGCAGAGTCCAACAGTACTTTATAAAATAACTCGAAAGCAAAAGAAAAGTAGTCGGCCTCCACGCATCAAGTGGCATGCTCTTGCCATCGACATGGAGAAAGTCACTGGAACGAATGGGATGCAGAGTTTAAAAGAACTCCACACCTCCATTGTCTGGTTATTGTGGGGTGCTGATTGTCTGGTCAATGCGTGTTGCTGATTGGCCAGTGAGCTCTTGTTCATCATGGTTTATTGTCCTCCGTGTATTGATAGTTATGATTGCAGATGTTAGTTGTTAATGAGGGAGTGCCAGATATCGCTAATGGGTCACCAGTTTTATTGGGGGACCCTGTGGTGTAGATGTATCACAATAGCTTCTCTGATTCTCATTGTGTGCCAGTGGCTGATGGAGGTGAGAAGTTTGCTGTCTGACCATAGTATGCGACGATTAGTGGTCTGTGCATGATCAATGATTGCTGATCTTTTTTCCCATTCGAAGAATCATCCATCTGCCACATCTATTTAAAAGTGAATGAGACGTTTGTTTGTTACTTGCAAAATCGAAGATTTTTCAAGTATATTGGTTAGTCTATTTTGTTACTCTGGCTGGTTGTTTGTTTGTGTCTGTCTGTCTGTCTGTTTGTCGCCTACAGGTCAAAATTCTAAGCCGATCGTCATGAAACTTTACTAAGCCGTTGAGGTAGTCTCAACTGAGAAGCCTATTGATTTTTAAGGTCAAAGGTCATCTTGAGGTCAAATTTCTGAAATCATCATTTTGCATCCAATTGACTTGAAATTTGAACAAGATTTGCATATTGCTTCACAGAATTAGGAAACTAACTATTTTGGGGGTCAAAAGGTGAAAGGTAAAACTTGTAAAATCAAATTTTATTTGAAAAATCGTAATTTTTCAACTGATTGACTTGAAATTTGAACAATATTTGCATATTGCATCACTGAATTGGGAAACCAACTATTTTTGAGATCAAAAGGTCAACTCAAGGTCAAACTTCGAAAATCATCAAATTTCATCTGAAAAAATCATCAATTTTCATCCTATTAACCTAAGTATTAAGGAACAATTGCATAGTACATCGTTGAATTTGAAAACCAACTATTTTGAGGTCAAAATGTCAAAGGTCAACTCAAGCTCAAACTTCTAAAATCAATTTCAATCTGAAAAATAATTAATTTTCATCCAATTGACCTGAACTTTGATAAAGATTGTGAATTTTAATCATAATGAAATGGACAATTTCATGTATCCATGGCAACCTTTGGAGAGGTGTGTGTGTGTGTGTGGCGGGCGGGGTGGGGGGGTACTTTGCAAGTATCGTGCGCTAAACGATGTCTTTTTCTTGTTATTCTGTCTGTCTGTATGTCTGTCTCTCTGCCTGCCTGTCTGTCAATCACCTACAGGTCACAATTTTAAATTGATCGTCACATATCTTCACCACATGGTAGAGTTTACCATACCCAAGAAGCCTATTGATTTTGAGGTCAAAGGTCAAAATGGTCAAAAGAGGCCAAATGTCAACAATTATTTCAAATCTCTGAAATCCTCAATCTTCATTTGATTGGCTAGAAATTTGAAGAGGATTTATATTTCAGGTCACTGAATTCAACTAACCAATTATTTTTGCGGTCAACATGGACCAAAATTTCAACATAGGCCCAAGGTCAACAACGAAGCTGGAATTTCTAAAATCCTCAATTTTCATCCCATTGACTTGAAATTTGAAGAGGATTTTCATATCAGGTCACTGAATTCAACCACCAATTATTTTTGAGGTCAAATTTGCTTTATGGATTTTGCAAGTTTTGTGCTCTGCCTGATGTTGTCTTCTTGGTTACTTGTTTGTGATGCTACTCTGAGCTCCAAATGCTAATAGCAACAAAAATTTATAGAATCACTTGTTCGTTCTTTTTACCACCATACACCGTACACCGTACTGGGGTTTTAAACAGTCATTATCTCAAAT
>NC_140964.1:52620452-52737952 GCF_056783735.1 Eptatretus burgeri
ATCAGTGGTGCTCTTTCCTGGCATAAACCCATATTGCTGCTCACAGATCATCACCTCTCCTCTCAACCGAGCTTCCACTACTCTTTCCCACAACTTCATGGTGTGGCTTAACAACTTTATCCCTCTGTAATTTCCACAACTCTGCACATCACCCTTATTCTTGAAAATCGGAACCAGTACACTTGATCTCCACTCCTCCGGCATCCTCTCACTTTCCAAGACTTTATTAAACAATCTGGTTAACAACCCCACTGCCATCTCTCCTAAACACTTCCATGCCTCCACTGGTATACCATCTGGGCCAACCGCCTTTCCACTCTTCATCCTCTTCATAGCAGTCCTCACTTCATCCTTACTGATCCACCCCACTTCCAGATTCACTATCTCTCCTCCTCCTGTATCAATGAAGATGAATATGAAAGAAATTTTTTTTAAGCTATATTCACCATGGCGAGTCAATCATATGTATGAAGTTTCATATCAATCTGTAAAGCGGTTCTGGAGAAGATTTTTTACGTTTTTATTTTCAATCCAATATGGTCCTCAGACCATGTGACCAATGATGTAATAAATTTCATTCTTCATTCAGATAGATCAGACGTATGAATTTTCAGATTTTTTTGGATTAGGGTTTTGATTCAACCAATTATGGGTGGAATACCACTTCACTGATGATATCATTGTTATCACCATAAATACCCCATGGGGAATTTATGACATATGCCAGTTTCAGTTTTTTTTCGTTGAGTGGTTTCAGAGAAGATGATGTTCATCATTTCAGAAAAGATGAAGGGTGGGGGTGGGGGAGAGAAAGGGGCTAATAATATTTGTCAGCACAAACTTAACATTACAGCTCAACAATAGAACATTAGTCCAACACAAAGTCCTGCAAATGGTGAGGTAAGTGTCCTTGTGGTTGGGATTGAACAGGTGTTTTTGTATTCCTAGCAGGCGACCCACCAAACGTTCCCGGCTGTGAAGGTGACGGTTGTGGTTGTGGCTGTTGATCCTGAGGTGAGGGAATAGAACGACGTTGTTCGTTGCCAAGGGCAGTTGCAGGTCTGGTTGGCAGGCAACTCACACAGTCCCTGTTGTTGTTGAGGCTGTGGCATGGGATGAGGCAAGAAGCCAGCCAAAGCAGTCAATGGTGGGGGTGTGGTCATTGAAGGCTGAGGCTGAGGCACAGTCACTGAGGAGGGTGTAGTCGGCCTGAAGTAGGGTTTCAGCCAACTGCAGTAAAGTGCAGAATCATAAACCTGGTGATGGCTTAGCGGTTAGGGTGGCTGGCTTGTGATCTTAGGGTCATGAGTTTCAGCTCGATGTCATTCAGACCTTGCGAATTCCCAAGTGAGAGGCAGAGATGCATGATGAAGTTGGATTCACACTGTCTGCCCTGATTCGAATGCAAGACCTCCGGATTGGTGGATACACTGCTCAAAAATAAAGCATGCCACAGATTCAGCTGTATGGTCTTGTAGAGGGTACAGATTGAAAATTTGGATTGGAGATCTATGACAACTAGCACATAGTGATGACCCTTCCTAGATGTGAGAAGCTCTGTAAAATCGGCAGCAATTATCTGAAAGTGTCTTGATGGTGAAATGGGGACCAAAGGGGCCTGGTGCCGAGGCACTGGAGACCTTCATGATTGATTGACAGGCAGGACATTGCATTGCTGGCAGTGGTTTAAGATGTCAGCAGACGTGAAAGGCCAATTAAATGACTGAATGGCTTTGTGCAATGTTCTGGAATAGCCATGCCCAGATGTGGAATGTTCATGGATATGCTGTAGCACTTTGGGAATCAGACTTCAAGATGACCGCTTGCAGAAACTCACTTTGAGATGGTGAACGGTGGATCCATTGACACAAGAGATCATCCTTCACTATAAGACAACCAAACTGAGTCCACAATTTCCTGAGATAAGGGAAAGCACTGTGCAGTCACCAAAGCAGGGGTTTTGTTCCATGTGACATCCACTGGAATGCAATTTTCAGATCAGGATCGGAGCCTTGAAGCTTAAGGGGGTCCCATTCAGCAGATTGAATGTTCACTAGGTTTTGGTATGCATGCAGAACAGGCTCATCGACCAGAATGGTATTGTGAGCAGAAAGCATGGATGATGCATCAGGCTTACTTGACGGTGACATTGAGAAGGCCTTATGGAGAGGAGCATTGTGGGAGACACTGCTGTGGGTTGTGTTTGGGTTGCTGTTGAGGTGTTCATTGCACCTGTCCAACTTAAAAGCGGTGGATCTGACAGCTGCGTGTTGATTGATGGAGAGGTGTCATCTGACTATCAAGACATGGCGTCCATGTTGAGGTGCTTGGACTCATCTCAGTGAATGATGCACCAGTCATAAGCATCAAATTCAACAGACCAACAAGCTAATCTTCCAGTGGGGTCGTTGTCGAGGGGCATTCGTTTTAAACACACCAATGGCTTGTGTGGTGTGGGATGATGGTAAATTGATGGCGTTCAAGATAGTGGCAGAAGAGTCACATTGACCAAACAATTGCATGCAGCAAATAGTCAAAAGTGGACCACGTCTTCTCTGAAACTGTTATCATATGACTCACATAGGATATCACCTGCTCCTTGGAGTCCAGTTACTGAGCAAGGACTGACCCACTAACATGCTGGGAGGCATCTGTGTAAAGCAAAAATGGGACCCCCCAGATTGGGGAATGCCGTGATGGGACAATAGGAAAGTATTTGTTTCAGAGTGTGGAAGGCATCCTCAGAGTCGTCAGTCCAGACAAATGGCACATCTTTGTGGGTGAGGTGGTGAAGTGGCTCAGAGAGGTGAGCAAAGTCATTGATGAAACCTCTGTAATAAGAACATGGACCCAAGAAAGCTCTGACTTGTGTGGGGGATTGTGGTGTAGGCCATGTCTGTATCTTTCCAGTGTTTGATGGATCAGGCTGTGCACTATCACTGGAGATCAAATGTCCCAAGAAGGTGACGGTGGATTGAGCCAGATGACACTTGGAGGGTTTGAGTTTTAATCCTGCAGAGCGAAATCTGTGAAGGACTTCTCTGAGATTGTCAAGGTTTTGCTCAAAATCTGCACTGTACACAACAACATTTAAATAAATTAGACAGATGCTCCAGTGAAGACTACAAATTTGGCATTGAAAGCTTGGTGGTGCATTCCAAATTCCCATTGGCATCATGTGAAACTGGTACAATCCAGATCCTGCAGAGAAGGTGGTTTTCTCCTTGTATGCTGGATTTAAGGAAATTTGCCAATATCCAGAGGTAAGATGGATGGTGCTGAAGATTTGTGCTCCAGAGAGCCTGTCCAGGGTGTCATAAACATGTGGTAGTGGGTTGGAGTCTGATGGTATCAGCGTTGAGTCTCCAGTAATCCACACAGAAGCAATATATTCTGTCCTTCTTCTGAATACGAACCACAGGAGAAGACCATGGGCTGTAAGACTACTCAATGATGCCCCGCCGACGCAATGTGTCGATTTCACACTGCATGATGGCTTTATTGCAGCTGATGTGTGGTATGCATGCAATTTGATTACAGTGGCATCACCCATCCTGATGTTGTGTTTGATGAAGGTTTTCCACCCATAGTCACGTGAATGTGTGCAGAAGATGTCAGAAAATTCCATTAGGAGGTTCTCAAGTTGAGACTTTTCTTGGGAGGTCAAACGTATGCTGTCATTGTTTCCCAAGGGCTTTGCCATTTGAGGAGCAGAGGTGGTGGCATCCACAATTTCAAATTCTTCATACTGGTGGCCAGTGATGGAGTGTAACTGGCCAGGGTTATGATCTTTGAGAAGACGCACAGGTTGTGTGGACGGACTGACTCTTGAATTGCTGCTAGGCCATTTTGCACTGTGGTTCGTGTCCTGGCTACAGCTAGATCTGGAGCATCACCTTTACATGGTTCAAGGAGGCCCACATACTCATTCCTGACAGGAGTGCGCATTGTGCTGCAATCCAGACTGGCTGTCACATTCATATCCGTCAAGGGTGGTACAGTCACAGGAGAGAGGATAACAGCATTGTTTCGCAGTGGAATGTGGTGTGGTGACTGTTACAGAGGCATTTCGTTGTCAATGAATGACAAGTGTCCATGGGCCAGATAAATGGCGACACGGTGTTGTGAGAGAAACCCCCAGCCAAGAAAGACAGGATAACTTGCAGTGCATGCAGCTGCACAGTGAGAGAGAGCCAAGCATGTCAAGAAGATTCCCCGTTACAGATTATGCAAGAAAAAAAGGACTCGCTTCACGATGGTTTGTGACCACAGGGATGGAATGGACTGGTGACATGTTTCTGTAATGAATGAGGTGCTCAACCCCATATCTACAAGGGCACTGACCTCTCGCTGTTCCTTTCAGAATCAGTTGAATGAAAGATGTGGGCGCTACATCGGTTGGCAGATCACAGATGCATTGACTTGACTGGTTGCATTGAATAAGCTGGCCTTTGGTCTTCAATGTCAGTTGTTTATATTTTAGCTGCATGTTCCTTCTCATCGAAGTCCCGGTATCTCTTAGGTGTGTCAAAGCGCACTGCCCGCGAGGGTGAGTCGTACCGTGGACATGGAGATCCCTCATGCAGGAGTACCATGGAGGACTGGAAGACTGATGAGAATATCGTTGTTGAGGTGAGTAAGGTGATGAATGCCCGCTGTATGAAAAGTCATCTTAGTGCGAGGGACAGCAGTGGCAGAGTTCATCAGCAGTAGATGAAGTTTAGGAGTGATCGGCATGATGCATCTTGTCGTCACGTGGAGGAGAGTAGTGAGGTGATGGTGAGTCGCCATACTGTTTTGGGGATGGAGGGTCAAAGCGCTAAGGACTGCGCCTCCTGCTGTAGAAATGGCTGTCTGTGCTGAATTGTGCAAGAGGTGGATGTTGTGCAATCACATTAATATCACGGTGCAGGTGAGCAAACTGCTGTATCAGGAGATCAATGTCATCTTCAGTGTTCTTGGTTTGATGCTTTTTAATTCCCCACAATTTATATTTGCGTCTGAAATGGCGGCAGTTCAACAATGTGTGCTGAAGGTGGAGAAGGATGTTGCCACTGATGGGCTGCAACAGTCAATGACATGAGTGCATTGGGAGTTGTGATAATCAGTGTAAGTTGTGTGCACTCACATTGGGAAGCAATCTTCAAAGGAGCTTGTATTATTGTTGCTCCATGCTCATGCACTTTAAGCTTAATCTGCATCCGGACCTTAACCCAGCCAGTCACAAATCTAAGAACTTCACCCTGCTTGGTTTCAGGACCATTTGTTGGAAAGGCCTCACCAACGAGGCTTCCACATTATGTAGCATAAACATCTCGCGGTTTGTTTGGTTTGCGAGGTCGAGTATTCAGATACGTTTGGAATGTTTCCAAGTCCTGTGTGCATTCGAAAATGACACTCAAACGATTTTTCCTTTGTTCAGTCACTCTTAATTGCAGTGGAGAGGCTCTGCCAATAAGAAAATTCTGTGCCGGACAGAGTCTTTCCGGTCATAGTTTTACTTTCTTAAGAGGAAATGAACAAATATTCCGAGTGACTTCAAAAAGCATTTGCCACCAATTAAATGACTCTGTGCCATCTCCCGTAAAGGGTAGAGGAAGTTCAAAATTAAACGACATTCCATGTTTTTGTGTGTCCGGTGTTGCGCACATGCAGAGCGCTTTTCTTCATCAGGCATTTCCGTAGTATCTAACATGCACTAAAAAGTCCAGAATACGAGATAAACCGTACTTTCTGTTCTGTCCGCACACTGGCATGTTACGCCAGTGCTGTGAGTTAACGTTTGCGTTGTGATGACTGTATTGCTTTATGGCACCCTGCCATTTTGTGGTGACATAACCGACATTATGTGCATGTTTAAAGCAGTCAGTTATGCCACACTCATCCATGCAGTCATGTCCCTTCTTCAACACAACACTTACAAGTAGTGTTGCTGCCGTAGTTCTTGAGAATGTGAAATAATTGTCCCTTGCCGCATTTGAAACCATCGCTATCACCAGTATAACACCTGTTTATGTTGGCTGGTGTTATAATGTATGAGTTTTCTCCGGTCATCTTGTTTCCTTTAACTTCCTTTCTTTTCCACAATAAACAGAGGACAAGGAGACGGGTTTCTTCCAAGGGCAGTTATTATTTCTACATGCAGAACCATACAGCATAATAAAGCCTTCACCCCTTTAAAGTGGGCTCAGCACTTATAAAGAGGAAGACGAACCAAAATGGCCGCTTTCCCGCTTCCTCTCCCGAACCAAAACCAAAAACAGAAGTGACTCAAAGAAAATCCGTACATTCAAATAACCGCTAGTCAGCAACATTTGCTTATCAATAATAATAATAATTATAATAACGATTGTGCTTACAATATCATTTATTACAAACTTATAAACCGAAAATGGAAAAACATGGCAAGACTGACCATTGCGGGAGTACTGTATCTCGTTCCGAGACATTTTGAATGCCCCTCGTATCATGAATCAAGAGAAGTAATTCACCCTAAACGGTTGGGAACCTTCGATATAAAGTGAAATACAGGTAGTTAGACTGTAATGTCATAATTTCCAACTTATTATGCAACTTTTTAAAATTATAAACTCACGACTCAAAGTTTGCAACTTGTATACATTTGTATTTGTCACATTAACAGCTGTTACCTTTCATGGGGATACTTACTGGCTGTTTATCAATAGCATGGGCTCCAATTTTAATTGCTCGACGGGAGGAATCTTTGGGGAGATGTGCGAAGCAATGGGCATGAGTTGTGCTGAGCAGATGCTTCCTATTAAATTTTTTTTTTTTTTTATAAATGGCCGCGAGTTGAGGATGCTTCGGGATGTAGCAGATGTGTAAGATGTCAGTGAAATTAACAAAATATCAGACGATTTCAAAATTGATCTTTGTAATTCTAAAATGTAAGAGCTTTGAAGGAAATCGGGATAAATTACACATGAGTGACTGACTCGAACGAAAGGAAATATTTCAGTAAACATACTCATAAATACTGATAAAAGGCAACATCTGGAGAGGCTTCAATTGATATCCGTCAACATTCGTTTCTGAAAATTTGGGGTCTTCTTTAATGAGCGAGCATTCCATAGGAACGCAACATAAGCACTTCACGGTACTTTGGTGGAAATGTAAGTGTATTTCAAAGGTTGGAAGGAAGGTTTTGATAAGTTTATACACGAGGTGAGGTGATCAATGCATGAGTTTGGATGATAAATCGCTGTCATCTGCAGTAATTTTATTTAAATACCGGTATTCTTTTGTCACGGAGAAGTTTTGAATTTGCTGATGACGCAAGACATAACTAGGAGGGTAAGGAACGTAATAATACAACACCAGGAGAGTGGATATTTCTTACGTATGCAAAATGGTGGAATTTTTAACCGTACCATGTCGATGCCCAATCCCTCTCCTCTCCCTCCCACCCACACTAAATAACTCCATATTCTCTCCATACTTCTTTAAATGAAATACACAAAGCTTATTTAGAAGGGTAACGAACATACATGACACCAGGAGGCTTTTTATTACTTTTGCAAAATGTGGTAATTTTTAATCTGTCTGCCTCCTGATATCTCCTACAAACCTCTCCCTCGACTCCCCACACACTACCTCCATATTCTCCATACTATTTCTGCTCCCTCTGCCTCCCCCTCTTACTTTTCTCAATCCTAATTTTCTCAATCCTCCCCCCACCTCCCCCTTGCCTTGTGCAAAAGTAATAAATGGACCAATCCTCCAAAAAATGTAAACTTTGGTGTTTTTGAGAACAACCATGACGTTAATTTTATACAATTCATGAACTTTCTAATGTTAAACTATTCTTGAAACTAAAAAATATCTGATCCCGCTCCCCCACTTTCACCCTAATATTGGGGTTTCTTTTTCAAAAATTAAACAAGGTATGAACAATGAATTGTCGCTGTCATTACATTTACGAACAAAACTTTTTTTTTCCCATTGTCTCTGTGCTCACTGTTGAAAACTCGAAACAAAAACGGATCATGAAGGAAAAGGCCTAGATACAGTACACCAGTAGGTGTCAAAACCATTTGTTGGCTTGCAACAACAAAACAACAACAAAACCAACAACTAAAAAGTTTGTAGAACACCTTAACCCAGGCAGTGTTTAAGTGTATAGTTCAATTGAAAAAGAATAATGATTTTAAAAGTCGTCTTAAAAAAAAAAATTCTGGATGTTTGGTGCCATTGATGCAGTCTTATATACCACCTCATATAACACGTCCAAGTACTGCAAAACTGGAGATTTTTCAAAGCAATAAGAAGGCGATTTCTGTTCTCGTGTTCAAGCATATAAATAAATTTAAATAAAATAAAGATTTTAAATGTCGTATAAAAATTAATTCCAGTAGTTTACCGCTGTTGATGCAGTGGATATTACACCACCTTATCTAGCATATCACATGAGTTATTTGTGCCTCTTATTTGTGTCCTTTTTTATGTCCTTAAAAAACAGTAAGGTTCCTGTTTGGAATGATTTTAAATTTTTTTGACCGCCAGTCTCGCTCCTCTCTGCGCATGTGCGATTGGGATGAATTCAGAGCCAAAGTACTGCTAAACTGCAGGTTCGTTTTCTGATTCATGTTCAGATTCGGGTTCTAAATATAACGTTTAATTGAAATTAAGTTGTTCCTCAATCATAAACTGACGTTTGTGGATAGATGGATGGATGGGCAGACAGACAGAAGTGAATCAATTGTTTAACCCCTAATCTTGGATTCCCATGCACAGGGTAAAAAACACTAGAACGACACACGGTAGAGCACACACCTCCGCCAGGCTGAACAGTTTACGTTTTGTATACCATGATAGGCTGGATCTGGATCCGAACGTGAACCAAAATCGAATCGGTTTGTTCTTGTCACCTAACAAACACATCCACCTAGTTTTGTCAAAACTTGTCCGCAACTTTTCAAAATATCATGCTATACTGTATATTCTTTTTGGCCCCATCTATCAATGGTGAAGAATCACATGAAGCATTAAAATTTTTTTTTTATCAGATCCAGATCTTCACCAAAATCGAATCATTTCTTCATTATCACACACCCAACGTGTCCACGAAGTTGCATCTGAATCCATCCACAACTTAAAAAAAACATCAAATCGTGCTATATATCATTTTTGGCCCCATCTCTCAATGATGAAAAAGAACTTTTAAAATTCTGGTATCCAGATCCCGATTCGGATTTTCACCAAAATCTAATAAATTTGTCCTTGTCATACACCCAACTTATCCACAAAATTTCGTCTGAATGTGTCTACAACTTTTTGAGAAATCCTGCTCACAGACAGAGAAACAGACAAAAAAACCGAAAAACAGACAGACACGGGTGAAAACAAAACCTCGGTTCACCTTCAGTGGTGGAGATAACTCGATCGGCACTCGGTAGAGCACATACATCCGCCAGGCTGAACAGTTTGAATTTTGTATCCCACTGATCGGCCGTGTCTGGATCCGGACATCAATCAAAATCTAATCGACTTGTTCTTGTCACCTCTCCAACTCAATCACCTCATTTTGTCCGAATCTGTCAATAACTTTTTGAGACATCGTGCGATACAGTATATAGTTTTTGGCCCAATCTCTCAATGGTGAAGAATCACTTAAAAATTCTAGTAGTCGGATCCGGATCCGGATCTGGATAGTCACCAAAATCTAATGACTTTGTCCTTGTCACATTCCCAACCTGCCCACCAAATTTCTTCCGAATCCCTCCTTAAATATCCTTTTGAGATCCTGCACACAGACAAATGAACAGACGGACAAGGATGAAACCCTAACCTCCACACATCTTCGGTGGCAGAGGTAAATATTCTGCAAATTAAATAAGAAAATATTTTTGAGGAAGGAAAGTTTAAAGCAAGCCAAACAGATTACCTTTTTTCAGCCCAGCTTGACAGAGTTATTGAAGGCCCCAAGCCAAGTTGTGAGCGATTTGCATAGCATTCTGGAACTTATGTTGAAATACCTGGAAATAATAATTGGATTCTTTTATCCCGATGCCAAGTCGCAGATTTTTCTGCTTTTCAATCGTTGACAATTTATTGGTCTTTCACTCATTCACATGTGGTCTTGTGAAAGCTAACTTATTTCTTTTTCTGATCCATCTGCCAGGAAGTGGAGGGGGGTGGGAGGGTGGTGTCCTCCATATAATGTTGGCAAGAATGGCGACGTTTTGGGGTTCTTTCTTACTAAATCTGTACGTTCCATACATCTCCCACTAGTTTCCATTTTCTTTACTTCCTTCTTCTCCCTACCCCTCCTCCCCTCCCCAATTTTGTTCCTCTTTTCCTTATGAACCGCCCTCTACCCCCATTGCTTCCACAATAGAGGCAGATAGCTCCCAGGACTGCAATGACCTTTCAGTTTTTTCTTCTTTTTTGCTCAAAGTTTTGAGACGTTTGTCATCTTATAACAATATGAGTTCCCTTTCGCCAAACTTCGACGCAGGAGGAGGCCATTGGGCCCATCAAAGCTTGTTATTATTAGTGACCTGTGGTTGTTTGTCCGTGCTCTATCCTTTAAATGCTGAGCATCAAGCAAGGAAGCAGCAAGGCTTTGGTACGACTCTGTCGTGGTTCGAAATACTGACGTCTCAGTCTCAGAGCGGATGCTCTAGATAACCATGACACCACCGAGGATGGTAAATAACCTTGTCATATCGTATTTATATAATAAATTCCACTAGTCATAGACACAATGGGGTAAATCTGAAACTCTTAAGATATCTGCCCAAATTCACCTTAAATTGAACGTGGTGGAGGTGGGGGGGGAGTTATTTATTCAGCTTCATCTGCTTTTAAAAAGCCACACACATAAAGTACCAGATTATAGAATATGGTTAATAGGACTTTATGATTTAAAACGACGCGTGGAAAACAAATCAAATATGTGAGAAGGATTTTTATTTGATATTCAATACTCTGATATGGGATATTGCATTCATTCCCAGTCACTCTTGTATAATAATAAATATATTTGTAATTAAAGGAGTGATGAATGCAGATAGATTACCTGGGAAGGTTAAAGTGTCTGCCTTCGGGATTGTGAGCACGTGAATTGTGAGTAAAGTCAGGCGTTTTTATTCCACATAAGACTATAATATTACATCTGCTTTCATTGTGCTGTCATTTCCTTCTTGTTGACCTTCATGCTCGTCTATTCTTTGCTTATGACCTGAGGCTGACTGCCCTTTCCTCCATCGTCAGTATGTTCATTTCTATCCCATGACTAAACCACTTTCTCATGAGCCTTGACCTGTGTAAAAGAATTAATTGAAAACAATTATAAACTTGCTGGACGTGATCAATTTAAGAGATTTCTTTTCAGGTTGGCAAAAAGCATAAAGGAACACGGAGCCAAGGTTATTGCATTTGAACAGGAGACAGAAATATAATTGCGCTTTGTACAGGTTTGCCACTGGAAGGAACAACATGTTGCAAAAATGTGGCGGAAGAAAAAAAAAAAAGGTGGAAAAGTTTGAAAGGATCGAGGAGGGTACCCAGTGGGGAAGAAAATGTGAGGTTAGTTGTGGCTCGAGTATTTAGGTAGGTGATGCGTATTTAGGTTTTATTGAGGATTCACCTGGTGGCTTTAGCTCACATATGTTTATTGGTCAAAATATCTGTTGACTTGTATTCATGGTTGCAGATGGTTGTCTTAAACATTTGACCCAATGAACAAGTGCCCCATCACCCCTCACCCCCTTCTTTGTTCGCACTGACGTGAACAGTGCGGAATTGGGATGGAACAAGCTATTGGGCAAAAGCTTCAGATCTCTTTCCTATGCATCATATTTCCCTGTATCGATACAGTATTATCACCTACATTGCATCAACAGCTAGTCTTCCTTGTCCATTTAGTAATAGTGCCTTAATGTGAAGTGATAATGTTATACCGGGAAGAGAAACAATTTTCTGATGATGTAAACAATCTCCAAAGTGTTAATCTGTCATTGTTGATAGTGATTGTATGACAGTTCACCAGAAGTCAAATAAAACTGATTATTTTGCTTACTGATAAAGTTCCTCTCAGAATAAAGTTCCCATTGAAAGCTTTTGAGCTTTTCTAAGTTATACCCTGGTTGTGTGCACCTTCGATGCTGCACCAGAGAGTCCTGGCAAATCCATCTTCAATTCGACACCGGTCTCTGTGACCGAATGGAAGACAGTCGAGGTCATTATATCGAGTTTAGGTCACGCACTCTCATTGCAACATCAATACGGTGCAAACAAGATGGCTCCATGCGGAGTGGAGCGCATCGGGCCTGGAGCGGGCCGAAGCAGGGTTTGCGCCAAGATAGGTCGTGGGAAGATCGCTGAGGCACCTGGCAAGGTGCGAAGGGCGAAAGGTGTCCCCATCGATACGGCAGTAGCAGCGGCGACAGCCAGAGGTGTTGGCAAGAAGCTGGTGGTTGTCAAAGATTTCCCCAGGCCTTTGTGTAGGGCCAGCTTAGCCTATGGGAGTTATGTAGTTTGGTGTTATTTCTCTATATTTCTGTAGGAATAGATTAGTGGATTTTAAAAAGTGCATTAAAACTGCAGTATTAGCAAATGGTGCTTCATCTCAAATTCAAACAAACAATTCCATTCAATGCTTTTGTTTTAATGAACTGTGTCAACAACTTGCATGAACGTAAAACAATATGCTTGCAACTTATTATGGAATGTTTCACTGAAGTTAGTGTTGTTTTTCCTTGGAGGGTTGCAATTTTTTAAGCACTGACAAAATTAAATATTCATCATTTTATTTAAAAGGAGTGGTGTTTTCGACTCAGTGCATATATTACCATCAACTTTATGAAAACTACCCAGACAAGCACCAGTAATGGGCCGGTACGAGCTCTTTGTCGGCATGGGTTTAGGCCAAGACTAAGCCGCCGTTGGTGTGCTATTGGGGTCAAGACTTTATAAAACTTATTTATATAGTGAGACTGCATCACTGTGGCTCTTTGACCCAATTTTTGACAACTACTCATCTGAGGCGGTGCTTTGTTCCCTCACTTCTGTGGCCTCACTGGCTTCCTCACAACTTGCTCTTTTGCAGAGGACTATTACCTATCCAGTTTTCATTTCTGTCGGCTTTCAAGCCAAAATCCATTGCTATCGGGGAAATTCAAACTGCTAAGTTAGAACGCCGCATGCAACTCCTCATAGGGGGAAGTTGACGTCATCACTATATAAAAGTGAACAGCGCAATATTAGTATACGACGTTTAAAGCTTCAATAGAGGTAGATTGGTTGTTTGCCAGAACATAACAGTGTATGTTTGCCAATTGCTTGGTTTTTTTGCTGACTTTTAGGGGGGAAATTGGTCGTCAAAAGGTATTTTTTTTCTGACCGTGTGTTAAGGAATTAGCAAAAAAGTATGTTTTTCTGCCAAATGAGTCGAATTTGTGTTTGTGTGCACGCAGGTGAAAACTGCGCTCATATCCAATCAGATTACTTGATGGAGCTGAATCGCATGATCGTGGGAGATGTTCCACACGTATCCTGTGAATCAATTTTCAAGATAAGCATGTATTTAAGCCCACCCGGTTCCAAACTAAAACTGCCTTTTTTCATTTACATATTCACATAAACATTTAAACTTCATTCCCCCTTTTCATTCACTGGTTTCAGCTGATGTGTAAATTTTGTGGCGTTTAAAAATTTTAGTTTGGCGGATGTGTGTGGCACTGTCTTTTCACAATTAACATTTTAAGATCCATCCCAAATTTGTCTGTGGGGTATTATGTAGGATCTGGCACCACGCGTGAAGCAACGCAAGTGAGACAAGCAGATTTTCCTGTCTGACGGTCATTTGTGAGCCAGATGGGTCTTTAATTGACAATTCCATAGCATGCATCTTGTCGTTTATCTGAGAGTAAGCTCTATTTTCCAGAAGAGTCGGGTCAATTTATGACAAACAACCACCAAACCCACAACAAATTGCAACAAAAGGTTTCTCAGTGGTTTTCATTCCTACTGGATATACTGATCAATAGAAAAAAAAGTCTACCAAAATCTGACATCCGGAAATGGGTTAAAACAGTCATTTTCAAAATCGCCGCCACCGGGCTTTGAAATAACTAAAACAGCTATAACTTCTTCAATACTTGTGATAAAAACATAATTGTTGGTTCTGGTCCATGGTTTTAATGGATCAGCAATCCACTAGTGTCAATAAAATTTAGATCTGATCAGTATTTAACCTGAAATCCAAGATGGCGGCAAAAAACTTGCTGCACAATCCAAAACGAGTAAGCTGTGGCTGGGTTATCAGAAAATGCTCCATACTGCTCGGGCAATGATCAAGGCAGATCGCACTGGGTCTTGGAAGGATCACTTGCAAGCTGTTGCTGATACCTTGCCAATATTTGCAGCAGTTGGACACTACAACTACCAGAAGTCCGCTTATCTCTACGTACAAGAAATGAGTGAATTGGAGAGCAAACACCCAGATGTGTATAAGAAGGTTCAAAATGGCTTCCATGTGATCCGGCGAACAAACCAGTTTTGGGCAGGCCTCAGCTGTGATCTCGTCATCAAACAAACACTCATGAGACCACTAAAGAGCACCGGTGGCTTGACTCATGGCAGTAAGATGACAGAGGAACACCGAGCAATGTGGACAATGTCAGCCCCCATAACATCTGAGGTCAACGTCGCCATGCAGGACTTCAATGATCTCACATACGCAACAAGCGGACAGCATTAAGAAGCAACTGGTGCCAGAATTGAAAGACATGCATTCGACCTCTCGAAGAGAAGCACAAAGTTGAATGCATTTTCACCTTTCTCCTCTGATCCTACATTGAGAAATATCATAAATGATATCGTGGCAAGCGAAGACATCAACATGCATGAATATGAATCTGTTGGGAACAAAATCATCGAGAGAATGATTGGACAACCTGTGTTTTCCTTCTCCATCAAGAGGACAGAGAAAGCAAAGACCCTGGGAAATTCTAATGCTCTTCAGGTTGCTCCTCGCAGAACCATCGACTCCAGTTTGCTATTCCAGCGATTCCTGGTGGTATCCAGAGAGGTGATTTGTCACTTGAGGACGTGATGAGTTTTGAACTCAGTCCATACCCTCCATCCCTCTTTGAGGACAAGAAGATCTTGAGGAAGGCCGACAAACCTCAACTCGCTCAAGCTGTCAATGACCACTGTACCAAGGCACTGGCATGTGAAGGAGTACCTGACACCACACCTTCAGCACACCTTAAGACTGAAAGGTATGTTCTTGATGGTGGATCCTTGCTGCACAAGCTCAAGTGGAAGAAGGGAGATACATATGGCAAAATAGCCAGAGCATATGCGGACTTCACAACAAAACACTATGGGACAGCAACTGTTGTCTTTGATGGGCTATGGTGCAGGCCCTTCGATAAAGGATAACACTCAGCAGAGACGGGGACAAGCCAACAGCTATCTGACTGTGAACTTCACCGGGGAAACTGAATTTGACGGAAAAAGAGATGAATTCCTATCTGTCGGCAGTAACAAGCAACAGCTGATCACCTTAATAGGTGATCAGCTGAAGAAAGTGGGCTGCACAGTTATTCAGGCAGAAGGGGACGCTGATGTGGACATTGCCAAGACAGCCGTAAACAGCACAATTCTGCATTCCACCACACCAATAGGAGGAGACACAGATTTGTTGATGCTTTTGCTCCATTACTGTATACCAGATGGAAAACCACTATATTTCAGATCAGACAACCAGTCAAGAAGCAATCTGAAAGTATATGACATCAATCGGATGAAGCATCTTCTTGGGAATAAGTTGTGTACTCAACTATTATTCCTGCACACCTTCACAGGATGCGATTCAACATCTCGTGTGTATGGCATTGGGAAAAAATCAGTGTTTCAGAATCTCGTGGAAGATGATCAAGGCCTCCAGTTGTGTGCAGATACATTCACTTCGAGAGGCGTCAGCCACGCTGAAATATAGAAACTTGGCAGCCAAGCGTTGGCCGTTATATTTGGTGGGGAGAGCACAAGTTCTCTGGCAGCCATGCGTTACAAGATATTCACAAAGAAGGTCGCTGCTGCTATGTCTTTCGTTACACCTGAGCGTCTTCCCCCAACGGAATCTGCCACCAAGTTTCATTGTCTCCGAGAGTGCTACCAGGCCATGGTTTGGATGGGGATGGAGGGTGACCTCGATCCTCTGGACTGG
Organism: Eptatretus burgeri; assembly: GCF_056783735.1. NCBI lineage: Eukaryota > Metazoa > Chordata > Myxini > Myxiniformes > Myxinidae > Eptatretus > Eptatretus burgeri. The sequence goes on from NC_140964.1 coordinate 52,636,651, forward strand.
GGCTGGGGACTTGAAGACAATCGATTTGTACCTATCATGACTGCCATGAATGCTGCGCCAGACACTCTTCTGAAGATGATACACTGCAACTGCACCACAGCTTGTGACACACCCCATTGCAGCTGCAGAAAGAATGGGCTTCCGTGTACGTCTGCATGTGGATCATGCCAAGTGACGTTTTGTGACAATCCACTAAATCAAGCCTCTGAGGAACTAGAGGACAGTGATGAGGACTGAAATTGTAACCTAAACTGCCATTATGTAATGTTCACAAATAAATGTTTCAGTGGCACCAGGTGTTCAGTGATTTTGGTTCAGATGGAAAATTTATTGATTTTTGCACTCTTGAATTTTGCCGCCATCTTGGATTTCATGTTAAATACTGATCAGATCTAAATTTTATTGACACCAGTGGATTGCTGATCAATTAAAACCATGGACCAGAACCAACAATTATGTTTTTATCACAATTATTAAAGAAGTTATAGCTGTTTTAGTTATTTCAAAGCCCGGTGGCGGCCATCTTGAAAATGACTGTTTTAACCCATTTCCGGATGTCAGATTTTGGTAGACTATTTTTTCTGTTGATCAGTATATCCAGTAAGAATGAAAACCACTGAAAAACCTTTTGTTGCAATTTGTTGTGGGTCAGGTGGTATTTTGACCCGACTAGAAGGCCAAAAGCTGAATCTGTGATACCACTGCATTTCATCTGGACTTGAACCCATAATCTTTGGGATATTAAGGCAGTCACCTCACCAGTCGACCAACAACATGCGGAAAACAATTGAGGATAATTAGACAACGCACAATGAAATAAAATTAAACAATGCAGAATCGAAGAGCAACGGCAGACAATAAATAGCTAAGCTGTTTGCTCTATATACACAGTGAGTTTCTTTAAAGAAAAGAAGGACATGTTCTTTTACCTGAATGGTCGCAGCAGTGATGAGTGGAGTAGGAAGGAAACTCGCCTGCAGTGAGCTCACCAATTCCTTGGGGAAAGCGAGAGCAGGCTGGGGGCACAACAGGTCATTGCATGTATTATGTATCTTCAGGTTCACTTTTGATTCAGTTGTGAGTAAAGTAACATGCATCTCTGTGACATTCATGTCGAGGCTTATGGTGGAGCGAAAGGAAACTTTAAACCAAGGAAGAGGGGATATTGAATCATGGAGCATGCAGTATATCATGGAAAGGTCGTTAAACCAGCTATCCTCTCTGGAATGTGGGTGTCAGATAGTCCATGGTATACATTTTACAAGAGTAGGCCTTGGCCAGATACCCACTGGGCAAACCCCGAAACACTGGTAGCGACTCTAAGCTGAGTACAAATTTACATTATTATCACCGTTACACCAGGTGCATTACTTGAAAAGCACAGAGAAAAATGATTTTTTTGGTTAATAACGACAAACTTTATCTTTCACGACAATGAAGCACCGAAACTGTGCTGACAGGATATCTGTGAGGTACTCTACCGGTCAAAAGTTTTAGAACACCCCCATTTTTCAAGTTTTTACTGAAATTTAAGCAGTTTAATGTTTCAATGTACTCTGAAATTAAAGCAAAGAACAAATAAACAATTGCAAATTTAAAAAAAGTCATGGAATCGTTTTGTTGAACAAAAGTGACAAAGTAGCCACCTTTTGCAGATATAACAGCCGGACATACTCGTGGCATTCTTTCCACAATGGAAATCAAATATTGTTCCGAAAGTTCTTCCCAACTGTTGCAGAAGTTCCCACAAATGTGTTGCACTTGTAGGTTGTTTTGTTTTCACCCTTCTGTCCAGTTCATCCCAAACCAGCTCGATGGGGTTTAGGTCTGGAGACTGAGCTGGCCATTCCATGATTTGAAGTCTACCGTCTTGTTCTTTTCTTCTAAAGTAGTTCTGACAAAGCCTGGAGGTATGTTTTGGGTCGTTATCTTGCTGAAGGATGAACCCCTGACCAACTCGGCATAGACCAGAGGGTATTGCATGGCGCTGCAAAATGCTGTGGTAGCCCTTTTGGTTAAGGGTGCCAGTCACTCTGTGCAAGTCGCCGACTCTGGATCCAGCAAAAGAGCCCCAGATCATCACGCTTCCTCCTCCACGTTTGACAGTTGGTGTCACACACTGAGGAACCATCCTTTCGCCTACTCGATGGCGTACAAAAACTCTGCGTGGGGAACCGAAGATTTCAAATTTTGATTCATCGGTCCATAAGACCTTCTTCCAGTTTTCAGTGGTCCACTGCCGGTGCTTCATGTCCCAGACAAGCCTCTTTCTCTTATTTTGCCATCTTAGCAATGGCTTTCTTACTGCCACTCGACCTGTCAAACCTGCAGCTCGAAGTCTTCTTTAAACAGTTGAAACTGAGACTTTCTTACTTCGGCCAGTGTTAAGCTGTGCTTGAAGCTGCTGTCCTGTGAGCTGCCTATCACGGAGGCTGTTGACTCTCAGAAACTTGTCTTCTGATTATGTTGTGGCTTGGGGTCTGCCAGACCTCTTCCTCTCAGAGTTTCCTCCAGTTTCCAAGTGCCTTTTGATGGTGGAGGAAACTGTACTCACTGACACCTTGGCTACTTTGCAATTTCTCTAAAGGAAAGACCTACACTTTTGAGGGTTATAATGGTCTGTCTGTCTTCCTTTGTTAATTGTCTTTTTCTCGCCATTATTATAACAATATACTACTTCCTGCAGTACAATATTGTCCAAATAATGCTTCAGAGGGTGTAGCAACACAGTCTGTTCCAACACTGCTTTTATACAGACAGAAGGTTGTAACCAATCAACAAAAGTTGAGACACCTGTAGGAATTGTTTGCAACAACTTTCAAGGCTTAATTTACTTCCATTGCTGCAGAACAGCTGCAGTTGCTAACCCATTACTTGTTCCCTGAAAAGGGCCTTTTTAACAACTCTGAAATTTACATTATTTTTCAGTTTTTAGTAACCTAAATTTTTTTAACCTCTGGCAGTTTACCAATTAGCTTTGTACCATTTCAGGTTATTCAGTGGACTTGAACTGCTTACATTTCAGTAAAAACTGAAAAATGGGGGTGTTCTAAAACTTTTGACTGGAAGAATATATGTGATAAGCTTAGTCAAGGTTCGTTTCCTCACAGAATAGGATCTGACTAAGAATTGTCATTGATCATCAAAGAAGACCAGTACTTCCAAGGGGACATTAGACCGACTGTCCTATGTTGTCAAATTTGCCTGTGTTACTGTGTATGTGACAGATTTTTGTGTGTCGGTACCCTCGCAGACAGGGCAAGGCATTACTGTGTGTTCCATCCCTTGGATGGATGTTAAACAGCATCCCATCTGCCAGCATTAGTTGGTGGATATTAAAGATCTGACGGTGTCCTTTATGAAGAGTCGGTGAGCTATCGCTAGCACACTGAACAAATTACAATTTCCTACCCAACCTCCAGGGTTCACTGCATTTACGGCACAGCAATTTAGGCTACCCAAAGCCATGTGCTGAATATGAAAGAAGAAGACGAAAAATATATTAAAAGATAAAAATTAAAGGAAACTAGAATGGCACTTTTCAATATCACAACATTGACAGATATGCCTCGACCCACATTATGACATCATTATACATACTTGCACCAAGTTTCATTAAAATTCTTTCAGCTGTTCTCAAATATCACATTTTTACCTGACATGACCTCTGACCTCTGACCTTTTAACCTCAAAATCTCAACGGTTCATCTTTACATCATTACACAGACTAGTACGAAGTTTGACTTGTATCCCTTCAGCTGTTCTTAAGTTATCACGGTAACAAATATCCAACATGGACTCTGACCTTTGACTTTTAACATCTTTATGCTGCCATTTCATCCGTTCATCTTTGCATCATACTGTGTTTTTTTGGGGTTTTTTTTGTTACCAAGTTTTATCAAAATCCCATCACTTGTTCACAAGTTAGCGTGGTAACATAATTTTTACCTCACATGACCTATGACCTTTGCCCTTTTGACCCCAAAATCGAATCACTTCATCTTTGCATCATTATACATTATACATACCAAGTTTGACTAGATCCCTTTTAGCCATTCTTAAGTTATCGCAGTAACGAAAGCATATCACAGACGCCCGGATGGACGCACAGTTGGATGGACAATTTGAAAACATAATGCCTCCAGCGACCAAGTCAGCGGAGGCATAAAAAGGGAGATTTAGGATTGACATATGTATGGGTGTACGGTGACATCATCAGTGGTGGCATAACAAAATCATAGCTGCCAAACCATGTGACCTATGACATCATAGGTGGAGAACTTTTTGTTCCTCATGGATCGGCGATCATACCTGTAAAATTTTGCATCAATCTGTTCAGCTGTTTCAGAGAAGAAGATTTTTGGAGGTTTGAGGGTAAATACAATATGGCTGCCGAACCACGTGACCGATGACGTCATAAATTTTTCCCCCATACAATTTAGCCCTAGATGACCCTCAAAAATTTTCACACTGATTGGATAAAGTGATGATGTCATTGGTGGCTTCGTTATTGCATCAATAAATTTGTTGTCATAACGAAGTCACCAATGACATCATCAAAAAAAGTCACATTTATTTGGCACGGGGAGTACTGGACTTGTGCCAAGTTTCAATTTTTTTTCCATGGAGCAGTTTCGAAGATACAGAGGCCCAAAAATTTTCCTTTTTTCCAACATGGCTCCCACATCACATGACCTATGACATCATAATTATCATTAAAACATTCTGCATGAGTAGTCGCACCTGTCTTGAAAATTTTGTGTCAATCGGATAAGCAGTTACAGAGAAAACAGAGAAAATTATCACGGAAGGACGGACGTACGTATGTATGGACGGATGGACAACCTAAAAAATCAGGCCTCCAACAACTTCGTCAGTGGAAGCAAATCACTTTTACTTCAAAATGTGTACATAAGCACATGACCTGAGGAGTTGGGATGAAATGAGTAAATACTTACATATATATATATATATATATATATATATATATATATATATATATATATATATATATATATATATATATATATATATATATATATATATATATATATATATATATATATATATATATATATATATATATATATATATATATATATATATATATATATATATATGCCTGGTGTTGGCTTAATGGTTAAGGTAGTGGGCTTGGAATCCTAGGGTCCTGGGTTCAAATCCCGCTCATCTATTGAATTAACACCAGGTGGGGTTGACTCTGCCTGTCATCCTTCCGAGGTCGGCAAAATGAGTGCCAGCATGCTGGTATACTGTGTCGGAGTGGCGACCCGTCCAGGATTGTTCCCAATAGCCAAGGAGACTGCTTCGGCGGCACCAACGCTCTGCACAGAGTATGGTCCTAATGGATGGATATTAAAGTACACGACTGGATTGGTTGTTGTATTGATATGTACGTACAGGGGGCGCTCTCGGACATCCGGGTGTCGAGTCTCCATCTTGACCGAGTGCTTTTCGTTGTCTGCATTAAACCTGATTGGATCTGAGCCTGATTGTGTCACATCTTCTTAACAAGTACTGACGTGGTGGCAGCAGTGAGTCAGCGCTTCATCTCACGCCCTTTTCATCACGGCTTCCGGATTAAACCTGGCAGATGATTGTCGGAAAAAGGACCTTGGAGATTTCCTCGAGGCTGGCTCTGTTGCCAAAATCGCAGCGATGACTTATTTTGTGACGCAGATTCACCTGAGGAACTATTGAAAGTTTGGTCCGCTGTGATTCACATCTTGGATAAATGTGATCTTCGACTCTCAACCACGAAAACTGTCATCTGCCCAAAATCCACTGCTATCCGAAGATGGGTTATGTTTTCAGGTAATTTGGGTGCTTGTCCTCAACAAGTCAACACTCTAAGCTCTTGCCATCCACTGACCACGGTGAAAGGCCCTCAGTCCTTTGGTGGCGCTTACAAGGTCCTTGCGCATGTTTCACAGAATGCTGCTACCTTGTTGTCCCCCTTTGATGATGTCTGTACTGACCGGCCCTCACAGGACTGTGTGTCGTCCACTGACACTAAAGCTTCAGCCACCCTTCAGTCACATCGCACAATACAACCTTACCTAAAGTGTCAGACCAGTTGTGGATTGATACTGACCAATCTACCATGTGTGTCGGCATTGGCGCCACAGTGTACGTGGTATGCAATGGAAAACCTCTGCTCGCTGGTTTGTTCAGCGCTAAAATGAAGAAACACCATACGTCCTGGCTATTACTCCCTGGATCTGAGCCTGACTGTGTGGCATTTTCTTTACAAGTACTGACAGTAGCCAAATTTCTCCGTCCGTCCATCCGCCCCTCTGTCCATCACGCTCTTTTCGCTGGTACGTCATTACAGTTAACACGTCCCGCCGCTTTGCTGGCGGCAGTTGAACACCATAACCCATCTATCTGACCATCTGACGATCTGATGTTCAAAGGTGATGGGCTAAATCCCAGATGCTTGGTGACGGATTTAATAAGATGGCGCTGTTGTAAGATGGCATTTTGTCTGTGATGTCATTACGATATTACATCCAATGACAGGCTTGTCCTTCACAGCAGTGTAATGTTCATGACCCAATTCCATATCCCGGCCATGCTTGACGTCATTGCCGGGTGCCGAATGAAGGGAATACTCAGTTTTCACTCCGTTTGTTTGTTACTTCCAAAATCGAAGATTTTTCAAGTATATTGGTCAGTCAATTTTGTTATTCTGTCTGTCTGTCTGTCTGTCTGTCTGTCTGTCAATCGCCTACGCCCTACATGTTACAATTCCAAACTGATTGTCATGAAACTTTACCAAGATGTAGAGGTTGACTGAACTGAGAAGCCTATTGATTTTGAGGTCAAAGGTTATCTTGAGGTCAAGTTTCTAAAATCGTCATTTTTCATCCGATTGACTTGAAATTTGAACAAGATTTGCATATTGCGGCACAAAATTAGAAAACCAACTATTTTTGAGATCAAAAGGTCAAAGGTCATCTCAAGGTCAAACTTCTAAAATCATCAATTTCAATCTGAAAAAATTGTCAATTTACATACTTTAACTTGAAAGTTGAACAGGATTTGCATATTGCATCACTGAATTGGGAAATAAACTATTTTTGAGGTCAAAAGCTCAAAGGTCAAACTTCTAAAATCTTCAATTTAAATCTGAAAAATAATCAATTTTTAATCCGATTGACCTGAGCTTTGATTAAGATTGTCAATTTTAATCTTAATGAAATGGACAATTTGATGTATCCATGGCAACTTTTAGAGAGGGGGGTGGATTTTGCAAGTATCGTGCTCTGCACGATGTCTTTTTCTTGGTTTCCTGTTTTCTTTCTTGTTTTCTTGTTACTTGCAAAACAGAAGCTTTTCCAAATAGATTGGCTAGTCGATTTTGTTATTCTGTCTGTCTGTTTGTCTGTCTGTTTATCGCCTACAGGTCACAATTTTGAACCGATCTTCACTAACCTTCACCACATGGTCGAGTTTGTCAAAAGGAAGAAGCCTATTGTTTTTGAGGTCAAAAGATCAACATAGGCCAAAGGTCAACAACTTAGGTGAGATTTCTAAAATCCTCAATTTTCATCCGATTGACTTGAAATTTGAAGAGGATTTATATTTCACATCACTGAATTCAAGCAGCCAATTATTTTTGAGGTAAGCATAGACAAAAAGGCAACATAGGCCCAAGGTCAACAACTTAGGTGGTATTTCTAAAATGCTCAATTTTCATCGGATTGTCTTGAAATTTGTAGAGGATTTATATTTCAGGTCAGTGAATTCAACCAGCCAATTATTTTTGAGTTGTTTGTTTGTCTGGGCAATATCTCAGCCATCCTTTGAGCGAGCAAGCTGAAATTTGGGGACAAAAGTGAAGATGAACTTTGGCAAAAGATATTTTTGATTAATCAATTAATTGATTAATTACTTAACTATGATCGATTTATTAATTACTTATTTCTTTTATTTCTCATCCTGGCAATATCTCAGGCATATTTTGAGCTCGGAAGTTGATATTTGGACATGACAGTGAACAAGTCATTTGGCTATAAAGGGTATTTTTATTTATTAATTAATCAATAAATTATTCATTTTTCGATTAATTATTAATTTTCAAAAAGTTACACATTCAGATGAAACAGCGGTGGTTTCGGTATGCTATTAGGCAATTGATTGAGAAATTAATTATTTTACGATTATTATTTATTTATTTTAATTATGCAATTATGCCCCCTCCCAACTCCGACTCCATGTGCTGCAAGGCGGCATCACTGGGTGTCGAAGGCGTCCCGGCAATGTCGCGCACTGGAGGATTTATTTATTTATTTGGCATGGGGGAGGTGTACTTTGAATGTACTGCTATTTGTTCAAGTTCTGATCAAAAAACTGTTTTTTTTTGGTAATTAGGTCACAATCCTAAAAAGTAAGTCAAGGACGCAAATAAAATATCAGATGCACAAATTCAATGCAGGTCCTCTATTATGATGCAAGAACACCTTTGAAGGCTAAGCGGTCTTTGAGATTCCACAATGGCAAAATTGAGATGACAAATAAGCAATTATTTTTTTTCAGACTTCCATTTGAACTTGACCTTTAACGTGGAGGAGTATGATGTAGATTAAGCATAAAGGCGGTTTGCTCTCGGTTATCTAGAGAGGCCAGTTTCGTTATGATCAGACAAACCTTAGCCGAGTTGTGGTGAAACATGTTAAAATGCCTATAATTAGTTAATGACCTCAAAAATTAAGTCAAGATCAAAATAATTATGTCAACCCTGCATTCTTTTTATTCCAATGATTGCTGCAAAATTTAATTCCAAAAGTCTGAGCTGGATCCGAGATACAGCTTGGACGTTGGCAGAAAAAAGGGAGAAAAACCTAACGGATGGTTTATTTCTTCTCAGGGTCTAAGACCTTGACCTTTAACTTGGAGGAGTATGATGTAAATTAAACGTAAATGTGCCTTGCTCTAAGCTATCTATAGAGAGCAATTTCATTTTACGAACCTTATTTGAATTTTGGTGAAAAATGTTAAAATGTGTACAATTAAGTCATGACCTTAAAATTAGGTCAATGTCAAAATATTATGTCAACCCCACATACTTTCTATTCACATAAATGATGCAAAATTTCCTTCCGAAAGTCCCAGCCGGCTCAGCGATACAGTTGGCAAAAACAAGAAGAAGAAAAAAACCCCCCAAAAACCTAACTGGTGGTTTAGTACTCCTCGGAGTCTAAGAAACTCTGAGATACCATTCAAAACTGAGGGCAGTAATTGTAGAAACAAACCCTATAACAGCTACTTGCCCCCCCCCCACCACCCACCCTATCTGATAGAGGGAGGCTTAATGAAATGTGTTGAAGTTACTTACAAACAGCGAAGAGCTTTTTCGCTGCAACTTGCTGTAAGGGCTGAACTTGGGCTTCGGTGGCTTTCCAGCCAATTTGTCCTTGTGCCTTCGGCTGGCAAGATGCTGGAACGTCAATGGGACATTAGTAATTGATCTTTCAATATGTCAAGCACGCACGTTGTGTGAAGTCATACTTATCATGTTCGAATTCATGTCTCTGATGAAACGCATCAATTTGGTAAAAAGCGAAAGCATTGTTTTCTTCAAAATATATCCTTTTATTTTTAAAATGTTAATTGCATTAAGGTGATGCTAATATTGAACAGATTTTAGATTACAAAATCAAACAAATTAATTTAATGTCAGTAAGTGTTGAAAACGTGTATAAATTGAAAGCAATCAGGCAATGCGGGGTGAGGGATCAAAAATTATTTCCCATAAATATGAAGGAATAAGAAAATGAATAAAAACTAGCGACGTAGAAAAGGACTTAGATCTCTGGCAAAAAAAAGCCTTTCCCCTAGCTCTGAAGGAATGGACCCCCGGTGCATCCGTTTTGCTTATTTAGGACGAAGTAGGGTCCAAAATGATTGACGCTCTGAAAAGAAAAACAATTAAATATGAAAACTTTGTGAAAAGCAATTAAATATACATTTCTAGAGAGACTGAGGCTCATTTAGGAATCTCTCACACACACACACACACACACACACACACACACACACACACACACACACACACACACACACACACACACACACACACACACACACACACACACACACACACAACAGCAGCAAACTTGATTTCAGACCAATGCAATGACTGACCTTGTGAGAAGTGACATAAATTCCTTTGGGCACTCTAGGTACAGGAGACGCCATTCTGTGATGTCGTTTTTCTCCAAAGTTAATGGGAGAGTTCAGGAGAATTTTTATTTATTTGTTAAGAAAAGTTAATTGAAGAGGATTAAAGGCTCAAAAAGTAGATCAGAGGGGTCTTTTACGAAAACGTGATGTAGGGATTGTGAGTGGCAGAATAATAACAGACCTGCTGTAGCTGAGTGTCAGAGTTGACCTTGAGCTGGCAGAGCTCACAATGGAAGTCTTTCACCCGAGCCGCTGAACTCGCCTTTGCCGCTCCTGCCGTAGACTTGTGTCTTGACGGGCGACGCATGAAAGGCGGATCCTTCCCTTCCAACATGGCCTTGTGCCTGGCCCCTGTAAGACGGTCATGCCACGTGCTACTATGTGCCACTCACCATTTTGCACCGGTCAACACCCTTTTGCCTTAAACCCTATTGCAAATCAGTATGAGTGTCAAAGGGCTTGTTCTATATTACAAACTCATGGGCACCCTAGGGGTTGACTGAGGAGAGGTTCCATCAAATCGCGTTGTTTTTGCGCACAAGACAACACGCACAGTAAGAACGTGTCGAAATGCCTCGGGCTCGTCGAGAGCTAAACTTAGGCTTTTACAACCCAACAGAAACTGTGCTGACAGAAGTTAAACATCGGCTCAAATCAAGGCGAGGAATTAAAGCGATGGTGTTTATTGCTCACATCTAATTCGACATTATCAGACGGTTCGCTGGTGTTAAATAAAAAGGTCAGACGGAGGAAGAGGCTTTTGGGCCTACACCATACTAGTGTCACCAAACCCCGCCATCTTCCCTGTATCGATTAATCAGCCTTTTAATTATCTCTCGAACGCAGCTATTCGGTTTATATTTCGTCAGTCCTGGGATGACAGACACTCCGTAACATACGGTAACATTGGGAAGGCATTAAATACTGTACTCGACTTATGCTTGGGGTAAGGAGAGAGTCACGGTTCAATGTCCCCGAGTGCATTCTTGGTTCAATGAAGCTCAACTTACAGCAGCATCACAGTTTGTGATGCCTTACAACAGATATAAGCATGTCAGAATATTTTACATCATCCCATTGGATTAAAGCTGCCCGATTCAGATAAAGCAAAAATAAATCTCCCCCTTCGATTTCATTGTTACATCCAAGTGCTTTACAAACATCCTTCCTTGATTATTCTTTCGTTGTGTCGTTCTTCAACGACCGTTTTACTCGACCTTGGGGCAAGACAAAATAAGGATCGGATGATATGACTTGTGAGATCTACAAGGGGGGTGTTAGTTCAGCTGCCAGGGCACTATTTTTTACTCTAACTCAGCAGGAGATGGGGAAAGGAGGGGAGAGGGTGAGCATGGTATAGTGGGGGGGGGGTTATGTGACATCTGTTTTGCCTGTCAGTCTGCGTATCATCACTTTTCTCCATCATGATATATATATATATATATATATATATATATATAACGTATATGTTTCAAAACTTCACTGGGTGGAAATATCAAGTGTTGTGTGTGCCCTAGAAGTTTTAAATAGTAACGTAGTCTTCTATTTCTGGGTCCAATCATGCAGCTGTTAATGAAAATAGCTACAGGCATCAGTGAATATAATGCGTGTCCTCACGATTTTGCAAGCTGGGAGTACGGTTCAAAAAAGATGCTAACTCGGAACCAAAATCCCATTTAAATATTCATAAACAACTGTTTCCTGGTCAAAGTAGCAAAGCAAAGACGCTTACCCTTGTTGTGACCCTGAAGTTGGGACAGAGAGTTGACTGCAACTTTGCACAGGGAGCAGTACAACAGTCTTTTCATCTTCTGCTCCTCCGTTTCACCGACATTTTCTTCAACTACTTCTGCTTTTACAGTCCAGTCGTCTCCAGCTCCTGTGTGCGTGGTGTTAGTGCTCGGAGAGGTAGACAAGACGGACGATTGTTTCGGAGGATCTGTGAACACCTGTGACAGCTGGACGGCAGGCCATGACCTCGTCGAGTCGTGTAACCCTTGGTCGAACGCGTCTGAGGTGAAGAAAAATACTGCAGTGACCTCGGTGCAAGGGTTGCAATTATATTATGGAAAAGGTCACAGGCAAGGTCAAATGAGCAGACATGGTAATAAGAGTGGCAATTGGATGTTGCAGGTTGAAAACAAAGATAGGCTGCTGTATTTTACAGGCATGAGAATGATAGTAAATCTGTAACATGCACATCTTGATGGTAAAACTGGTTGCAGAGATAGCTGCTTCGGTGAGTGCATTTTTGGTTCGTTAGTTTATCTCCAAATGTTCAAGTTGTAACATCGTAACATGGGATTATTGAATGATTTCCTCTGACAAGATGTCCAAATGACGTGAGATAAAAGCTATGATGTTACAGGTGTGGTGTGTGTGTGTGTGTGTGTGTGTGTGTCTTGACCTGCACGCTCAGAGTGGTCTGCAGGGGCAGTGGGGGCGTCTGTGCAGGCTGACTCGGTGGACGAGCAGGGATTAGCAGGTGCTGCAGCCAGGGAAAGGGAGTCAGGATGCCTGCAGGCTTTGGTGCCCTCCTTGGATTTGAGCTTCTTGACATGTTTATGCCCTTTGTAGTGCGAGTCAGCTTGGTTCTACAAAGCAGAACAAATGAACCGGTCAGGCTCATTTCGTTTGGGGGCAGGAGGCGTGGCATATCAGCATTGGCAATTCTTTGTGCAAGAGTTTGTAAAAGGTTTGTGGAAAACATGTGTGCTCCCAATTAAACCCCCAAATCAGCGGATGAAATGCCAAAGTTTTCAAATGTTTGAGTGTTTGCTATTTTCGAGCAAAAATGTATGGCTTCCAATGGCCTCCTTCCTTGCAAATTCGCTCCTAGAATTGCAAACATGCTTACTGCAAATAAGCATGCTTGCCAAGTGGTTATTAACGGCCAGAAACCGCTTCTATGCCACGTGTGCAGACAGAAAGCATAGCAATGAAAGCAATTGTGAACAACAAACAAAATTGATTCACTGCAGCTCCAATATTATATGTGAACAGGAGTACAAGTGTACAATTTTGTTTGTATCCTTTCATGAAATGTCCTTTCTTCATTGGGAAAGGCATTTTGATTGACAGCTTGACAACAAGCCAGGTGTTTCCATGTTCATCACTCGATGCTCAACATTTGATGAAAAATGGTGTGATGACATCTGCCTTGGTGCACGGCCTGGAGAGCTTTGCGAGCTCAGCATTTTTCTTCGAAATGAAAATTTGGTGTCAATTTCTACTTTTACAGTCATTTAAGACTCAGATAGGAGTTTGTACATATATTGCATGCAGGAAAAGGGCATATCGTTGTACTGTTGCATGAATTACAGGGAGACAAATCAACACAGTACATGCTATTGAACCTGGGGTCCTGGCATCATCAGGTAGGTAAGTCCTCAAATGGGAATGCCAAACAACTCAATTTGGATTTGGAAAATCCTTCTATCAACTATATTCGTCATGTCATAATGTAGGCCTTTTCAAGAGCTGAGACACTACAATAAGTGTACTTTCACATCATATTCACAGTAAGGTTTATCAAGCTTTATACCCATTAATCTGAATTTTTCAATCGATGCACATTCTCAGGTCCATTTCTTACTCGACAGTCATGAAGGAAGGGTCATTACCTACTGCATCAAACTGTAAGGAATGGAACAAAAGGGCCTGTGCCATACTTTATATGCACCTGATCATGTACCTGTGCAATTGACATTCCCACAAATCCATCCATTGGGACCATACTCTGTGCAGAGCGTTGGTGCTGCCAAAGCAGTCTCCTTGGCTATTGGGTACAATCCTGGACGGGTCACCACTCCGACACAGGATACCAGCATGCTGGCACTCATTTTGTCGACCTCAGAAGGATGACACAGGCAGAGTCAACCCCACCTGGTATTAATTCAACATCTGAGTGGGATTTGAACTCAGGATACGAGGATCCCAAGCCCACCACCCTAACCATTAAGCCGACACCAGGCAATGCTCCTTCAAATGAATGATCAAAAACAACTCAAAACTTGCACCAGAAGTCAAACATGAAGTTTATGTTCACTTACTCTCTTCAAATGAGCTTTTGTGTGGAACCACTTACCAGACAAAGGGAAGATTGTTCGGCCTACACAGCAGTTCCTGGCATGTAGAGTGCTATATATGCAACTCATCATGCCCATAATGAACTCATTAAGGGAAGTCATGCCCGGCTGAGTGCACACCCGCAAGAAAGCTTGTGCGTGCGCCTTTGCCAGGGGATCAGACATAATATGCTACACACCGCACTCGATTGGGGCGTTGGGTTTTGCAGCCACAGGCAGAAGGTTGTGTAAAAAATAACTGGTGGAATTTGAAGCCCTGTTAGGAATAAAGAGCAGCTTACCTTCTGGAAAAAAAAACCTCCTCTTTGTCCATGATTCCAAAAAGATATCATAGATGAGCATTTGGAGAAGGGTGGTTCAATTTTACCTTTGGCTTACTTTATAACCAAACATGTATAAACAGCCTTGTCAGGCAATCAGCATAGCACAATGCGGCCAATCTTTTTGTTTGTTTTTGTAATATGTTTTTGTTAACTAGAAATTTAATCATTTGTCACAGTTCCACCTTTTCTGTTATCTTACTTGCCACCATCTTGATTTTCAGCAGGTGCTTTAAAGGGAGGAATGGGTGATTTTGGGTATTGGTTAGCAACACTATAAAAAGAACTTCCTTCATAAAAAAAAATTATCTAATTAAATTACTCTGCCTTTTATGAACAAAAATGCAGGTCAAATTTGAATCTTCATAATACTGATTGACAGGCTTACTTCTGTTACCTGTTTATTCATCTTTGGAGTGTGTTATTCTGAAGCAACTGAACTCAAAGTATGCCAAAAGCTAACATAGCCGTCAATGTTTCGACTTCATCTAATATATAAAAGGAGCTCGGTCTCGGCGTCCCTGCGTGCGTGCGTCCGTCCCTACACGATCGGCAGCGCAGTGTGCACGTATGCACGCAGCATATCAATACACACATACACACTTACGCTGCACATACGTGCATGAGGACAGTTTGTTTCCTGGCATGGCCCGTTCCAAATATGTACCCCTGATAGTTTTATCAAAAGAAGGAACAGAAGAGGAGAGGGAGGGTTAGGGCAAGATTTTTTTGTTTTGTTTTGATCTTCCTCTTAGTGTATTGTACATTATTTGGAATTCAGCATCAAAGAAGGCTGTGATGAATATCCCATTAACACTCTCTCCCTCCTCACTCCCTGAGTGTATAGCTAAGCAAGTTTCTAGACACTGCCTAATGTTATTTTTTTTCTTAGCAATTCTACAAAGATTGGTATTCCCATCAGCAAAGCGATGGTTATAAAATTGTTGTATTTTTAAAATTGCTATCTTGATTTTGATTATCTTTTTATAACTTATGTTTTTGAGCTTGTTATCTGCTGTAAATATGAATGCAGAATACAGGAATGCAAAAACTACCCCACTTGCTTTTTGGATGCTTGTTGGTTATGATCGACACCCTTGGAGCCAATTTTATTAAAAGCCTTACGAACGAGCGTTTTCAGACGTGTGTGATGTTAAGCTGAGGCTTTTCCAGAAACATATTGTTCATGGTAATATTGATATGAGAAATGCAGTCATCAATGCTGCGTGCAATATCTCATGCAAGGCGTGCTTGCTGTGTTGGATCACAAATAGTGTCTGCCGAAGATGGCACAGAAGGATAACTCCAATTCTTGATGAACCAATGCCCAACCTCAAGCAAGAAAAGGTGTGCCTACCTGTCGGTTTAATCAAAAGACAGAATGTTAGTATTTTACAAACATACCACGTGTCTATCAGTAAACTTCAATGAGGATGGAAGATGAAGTCAAACGTGTGAAAAATGGATCTTTTATAATATGTAGTTGTTGTTGCTGCTGACTTGATGGCTGAGGTTGTTGCTTGTGTGCTCCTTCCAGGTACTTTTATATATCTTTCTACTGCTTCGAGAAATATTACTATATATATTATCTTGTGTGTTCTCGTTGTCCTAAAGGCTTGCCAGGGAATCAGACATTATGCCGTTATGCAATATACAGGGTGAAACAGAAAGGAGAAGATATTTCTGCCTCCGCTGACGAAGTCACCTGAGACGTTACGTTCGTCCGTGCTAATTCTCTCTGTTTTTTTTCTGCAACCGCTTATCCGATTGACACAAAATTTTCTCCATAGGTGTGATTACCCATGGAGAATATTTTAATGATAATTATGATGTCATTGATCATGTGATTCGGCAGTCATATTTTTTGACATAAAAACTTTCTGAAATCTCCCAAACGACTGAACAGATCGAGGGGAAACTTTACAGGTATGATTGCCTATCCATCTGGAGCAAAAAGTTCTCCGCATACGGCTTCATAGGTCACATGGTTTTGCAGCCAAATTGGATTCAACCTCAAACATTTAAAAACCATCTTCTCCAGAATGGCTTGACAGATCGAGTGGAAACTTAACACACATGTGTCCCCAAGCCTTGGGGATACCAATGCAATGTGTCCATGAATAATTAATAGGTCACATTGTCTGGCTGCCATATTGGATTGAATGAAAATTAAATTTTTTTTTTTTTTTATCTTGAACCACTTTATCAATCGATGTGAAATGTCACATTTCTGATCTAGTAGCGACGGGGAATATATGTATTAAATTTCAACCTGATTGGATGTATGGTCTGGCAGTGATAATTATTTAATATTTTAAAAAATATTTGGGATCAGGGGTTTAAATCTGTGTACTATATACCACCCAACTAAAGGGATGAGCAATTTGCCCGACTTGTGTTGTGATTAGAGTTGTAGTTGTTGTTTTTGGTGTTGATTTGAAGACGGCGTCTGTTGAAGTAATGCGTGTGTGCGACTGTGTGTCGTGGAAACTGTGTATTTTGTTGACAAATTATTCCCCTCACTGTTAATTCTCCCCAGGAAAAAGTCTCATTAGTTGGACTGTATTATATATTTACTCGAGTTTTCAAGGCTGAATAATGTGAAAATACAGAAGGGTCACCCATCATTTTGACGGGGCTTTACTGCTCGTAATATGATAAATGTTCGAACGGCTGCATCAATGGGGTTTTTAAAACAGGCATCGTTATATATGATTAAATGGACACTAATTTTTGTTCCAACAAAATCAATGGTTAGCTTTTCAACCAAGTCAATCGATTATTAGCTTTCCAACGGCGGCATTTTTATTATTGCAGACCGTGGGAACCGCTACATTAAATTGCGAGGTACTGCTTATTCTTTTTAAATTCTGGAAAGACGGATTTTTAAAAGTCTCTTTAAGATTACGCACACGGACATGAATGTTTGTTCTTAGTAAATCGATCATTAGCTTTCCAATGGTGCAATTTTTATTATCCTACAAGATGACCCGTGAACCCTTTGGGTTCCCTGTGTGACAGCGGTTTGATGAAAAAACAAAACAAAATTGTATTATTATTTAGTGGTCAAACTTTAACTTGAAGAAAATTTGAGCATTTTTCTCAGGAGTCATTGTTCGGCCATCAGTTTCTCGAGGTATATCAACACATGCTCCATGGGTTGTCCTTGCACTTTATAGATCGTCAGACCAAAATTTGACTGAATCGGGAATTGATTTTTTATAAGTTTTTTCGTTGCCCGATTTGAACGAAACTTGATACTGCACACCGCAGGAGAATGCTGAGTAAGGTGGCACTAAAAAATTTGCGCTATCATGTTACGTTTTGGCTGTATTTCGGGAACATACATATATATATATATATATATATATATATATATATATATATATATATATATATATATATATATATATATACACATACAAGATGAGAGTTTTAGTAATATATAGATGACAATGGTAACATTTCTACCTTCATGACGTTACGCGATTGCAACCATCAAGTTTCATAAATGAGGTGGAGGATGTGGGAATATAAGTTGGGGGTACAATGATGCAAAGGAAATATAAAATATATATATATATATATATATATGTATGTATATGTTTTTTGCAATAAACTCATAAGCTGGGGTGAACGGTTACTCAAATATAAATGACAGAAGTGAAAATGTGTTGAAACGAGATGTTGCAGCAAAACATGAATTGCTTGCATTGTAACTTTGCAGACACCGATCTATATAATAATATGCCTTGTTGTGTGTGCGTGTTTCTGGAACAATCCTTCCCACCGATTGGTTGGTCAGCTAGCCTGACTCCACCCAGCCACGATTTCATCCTGATAAAAAAATATATATATATCGTACAGCCGCCATTTTGATTCTCGCAACTCTACGAAGCCAAAGATGCCTCGGAACTGTCATATTCACAATCGCGATGCACACTCTATATGTTTTCCCTTCATTGTAAAACTACCAAAGTGACAGTTGAAAGGATTTTGAGTCGATAGGCGTCGCGGACCTCGTGAAGATCGGCCTCAGCGATCGAGACCGGTCTGTTAACTAGTGCCCCGTCCAAATAACTAGGTGGCAATCTCTCAAGCAGAGATGAAACAACTAATTTTATTAGAAATTTGTTTGAGGTCATTATTTACTTTTTAAAGATTTTCAATTCAAAATATTCAACTTTTGCAAAATGCTATCAGAAGAAAAACATTGAAACAGTGTATGCAAATTACTTCCAGCTGAGTAACAGGTGGTTTGCACTCAACCCCCCACCCCCACCCCTTGCACATGTGCAGTATCCCTCAGCAACACACCATGGGTGATGGGTCTCTTGATGGAGGAAGATCAGTGTCGGAACGAGAGCGGCCATTGTGTAATGTAGTACGTCTGCAATTTGCATTGCATATTTCTTTATAAACCGAGCTGAGAGGATTAGATGTTAAACCCCACGTCGTGCGTTATGAGTGCGAAGAGACCCGCGAATACTTCGTCAAGCACACCTCGTATCACGGAGCAGCGATGGAGTGTAACTTCAGTGGTGCAGTCAGACATTATTAAGACATCAGCGTGGTAAAAGGACAATGCAAATTGGAAGTATAGAGTACGTGGAATCGCTGCATCAACTGTGCATTCGATTGTTAAAAGTTCTCCGAAAATGAAGCCCCTACTGAACCACTCAGAAAACCCATGAACGCAAAAGGGCTACCTCAAGCCATGGCCTCTTGGCATTTTGAGGTCAAATCCTAAGGCTTGGATGAATATCTATATCAACACTGTGCTTGGATATAGACGCCAAGACTGGGTCGGTGTGCCAAGACTCAGTAATTAATTTCTGCATGGAGGGTGGTCTAAGGGATGGCAAACGTATTGGATTATCACACCAGTCTTGCATTTCTGCAGGATGGGTAGGAGCATTGTCTACAAGGAGCAAAGCTTTGTTGATGACATTGTTCTCCTTGGTGTCATTTTCAATGGAGCTAGAGAAGGCTTGAAGTGGGGAGGGGATTGGCATTCTCTTAATTAAACCCATGTCATCATAAAAGTTTTTTTTAAACAATATATATATATATATATATATATATATATATATATATATATATATATATATATATATATATATATATATATATATATATATATATACATATACTTGACACCTCCACACTCCTCAAACCAAAGAAGCTACATAAAGCAACTCTAAAAGGCCTACACAAGGTAAGCGCTTTTGCTGTTTCGAACATTTCCCAGAGTTCCTGCACAACTATAAAGACGTTCACATAATATACACATGAGAATCCCAATGCTACACACCCCCTCAGCTGCCGGACCAGTTTAATTACTTATTGACGAATCATCAGTGATTGCGCAGGCAGCAATGCATACCAAGGAGGCTCCCAAGCATGTATTACGTGCAAATGTCAAAAGCAGTCAATATATAAACCACCGCACATACCTCTGCTTGATCTTGATCCCCGAGAACATATCGGGCCCAATACATTTTTGAAATATCATGCTAGACGGTACGATATCGTTTTTGGCCCTGTCTCTCAATGGTGAAGAATCACTTTTACAATTAAATCAATCTCGTATCCAGATCCGGATTCAGATCTTCACTAAAATCGAATCAATTCGTCCTTGCGACACACACAATGTTGTCCACCAAGTTTCGTCCAAATCCGTCCACAACTTTTTGAGATATTGTGCTATCTATTGTTTTATCCCTATCGCTCAATGATGAAGAATCAACTAAAAAAAATTATAGTTGTCGGATCCGGATCTGGATCTTCACCAAAATCAAATTCATTCTTCCTTGTGACACACCCAACCTGTCCACCACGTTTCATTCGAATCCGTCCACAACTTTTTGAGCTATTGTGCTATCTATCATTTCAGCCCGATCACTCAATGGTGAAGAATCACTTAAAAAATTATCAAATCCGGATCCAGACCCAGATCTTCACCAAAGTTGAATCAATTCTTCCTTGTCAAACACCCAACATGTCCAACCAAGTTTCATCCGAATCCCCCCACAACTTTTTGAAATATCGTGCGATATATTGTTATATAAGACTATATAGTAGTCGGATCTATATCTAGATCTTCACCAAAATCTAATCAATTCGTCCTTGTCACACTGTGAACCGGTCCACAAAATTTCATCTTGATCCGTCCACAACTTTTTGAGATATCCTATACACAAACAGCCAAACAGACAGACAGAAAGGGGGTGAAAACACAACCTCCTTCACCTTCGGTGGCGGAGGTAATAAAGAAAGACCCACCCACATCTCTCACCTGTGAATGGAGGGAATAGCCAATCAACGCTCACCTAATCAACGAAACCTGGGTGGCTAGGATTATATAAATAATTGACACCTCCCACACTCCTCACGCTGAGGAAGCTGCATAACACAACCCAAGAAGGCCTACACAAGGTAAGCACTTTTGCTGTTTCAAACCCTTCCCAGATTTCCTCCACAACTATCGAAAGACATTCACACACAGTACACACAGGATATATATATATATATATATATATATATATATATATATATATATATATATATATATATATATATATATATATATATATATATATATCAGAAAAATATAATTGTTTTGGGTCATTTATTGTCACATGTGTTTTCTGCACATCTCGCGGGATTGTGAATTGGACAGGTGACCGTGATTGGGTGGGAAGGAGATTTGAAGGCTTCAAGTGGGGATGGGTTGGCATTCTCTCAAACAGGGCTTAAATCCACGTCCTCATAAAAGGCCGTTGTCGGAGGTCATTATTTTTACTTTTAACGATGTGTGTATATGTGCATGAGGAAGTAAGATCATTAGTTTTGGGTCAGTTATTGTCACATATCTTATGTGCATATCTTGTGGGATTGTGAGATGGACAGGTGACCTTGATGGGTTGGGAAGGTGTTTGAAGGCTGCACCGGGGTCATCTTGTCTCTTAAAAACGACAACTTTCTGGCCATGAACGAGGAAGTCATGCAGACGTTACCAGGTGAAACGGGCATTTAACTCAGCGTAGGATCAGTTAAGTGTGACAACGTTGAGAAGGCAGAGAACTATCCAACTGAATTCATCAATTCCCTCACACCATCCACGATGCCACCTCACAACCTTAATCTCAAGGTTGGTTGCATCATCATGTTTCTTCGCAACCTTGCCCTGCAGGAGGGACTTTGCAGTGGTATCAGATTAGAGGTCATCAATCTGCACCAAAACTGTGTTGAAGCGAAACTGACTTCTGGGCCGAATTCTGGAAATCGAGTTCTCATACCTCGAGGAAACCTTGCCCGAGCGACACCAGCTTGCCATTCACTTTACAGCGAATCCAGTTTCCCCTACACTTAGCTTACTCGATGACAATCAGCAATGCACAACGCCAGACATTGACAAGGTTGGCATTGGCTTACCTCACCTGGTGTTCACCCACGGCCAACTGTAAGTGGCATTTTCTCGAGGAAGGGCTCTTATGGATGTTCAAGTCAAAATTCTTGACACCAAGACCCAAAGCAAACGCCAAGGCAAAATGGTCACATGCAACATCTGATACCTTGTCGTACTAATTACGACGTTTTTTTTTTCCGGGTGATTGAAGAAAAGTGAACGACAAGACAGACCATGAAAGTTGGTGGTGATTCTTTCCTTTTTAAAGATTTCATGGACAATTAAGAAAATGACTTATTCTATGGAGATTTTTCATCAAACGGACTCCGATGAGGACACTGAAATCGAGTTTAAACGGAATTTGGAACTTGCACTGCACCGTGCAAGTCATGGATATTTGCACGGGTCAAAAAGTTGAGAGAAAAAGACACGATCGCAAATCTCAACAGTAAAGGTGCTGGAGGACCAACACGTTCAGGACGTCCTCACGATGTAAGGTCTCCTGAGAACATTGACCATGGTCGGGATTCAGTGGGTGGAAGTCTGAAGAAATTCATCAGGAATCGGAATCAAGAGCTTGCAATTCACATGAATCAGTGAGAACCATTCTCATCCACGTTGTGCAACTGGATAAACACATAATTCAGATTATCTCAAACTGACTGCAGACCGTATGTAGAAAAGAGTGACAATATGCCGGTGGTTTGCAGAGAAGATTGAAGAAAAGCCCAACTTTCGTGACAATGTCTGGTTTTCTGAGGAGGCCCATTTCCTTATTTATGGGCATGCTAACTCCAAGAAATACATATACTGGGGAATGACAACCCCCCCTCCTCCGCCTCCTCCTCCTCTTCAGTGACCTCTCCACTTAGAAAAATGCACTGATTGGGTCGCAATTGGTAGACATGGAATATTCAGCCCTTTCTAGTTTGAGGACGAAACAGGCGAGGCATTGACTTATCATTGGTATCTCCCACGATGAGGCGGAGTCTTTGGGCCTCTCACTCTATTTCCGCAGGTAGGTTGGTGGTCTTTCTGTCTTCTACCGTCTCCTCTCCGGTCTCTCCCCCCCTCCTCCCTGCTCTGTCTGTGACATGTCCTCACCATATTTCTGCAGAGCACTCAAGGTCCACTAACCCCCATCTGGTAAAACTACCAAAATCACAAATTACTGCTCACCTTCACTCTTTCGTTCCTCTTTTTCCCGCCTTTGGAATAAACGCCCACACCCTCTTTAATCCCATTCTTCCATCCAGGCCTTCAAAACAGCAGTTCACCACCACCTCTTATCCAAATCATCCTCGATCCAAATCTTTGATCTTTTCTACCCCCGTTAATCCACCCCAAACCCACCTCCTTCAAATTCCCTGCTTTCCTTCCTGAAAGTCCCTGTAATGTCCATCTTGTATACCCCGTGTTCTCCGCCCCATCCCTCTCCCATCCACAGATCTCCGAATCTCTCTGTTCCCCACTGTTTTGTCCTTCCCTCTCCCGCCCCTCTTGACTCATGCCCCCCCCTGCTCCCCTTGCTGTGCATTGTGTGTTCGCTCTCATATGAGCCTCATCAATGTATTAAAAAAAAAAACCCCCGAAACATTAAATCCAAGATATTAGGAAGTTTTGAGGGCCCAAGGCAGTCACATGGGGGTTACAAGAAAGGAACAATGGCTTAAACAGGATGGAGCCACTCCTCTCACTTCAAATGATTCACTGAACTGGCTTAACACGCACTTTGGTGACACAGTCGTCATTCAAGGTATTCTGGTATTATTCAAGGTAATCATTTATTCTGGTATTATTCATTCAAGGTATTATTCAAGGTAATCTGTGCCAAAATTGTGCCAATCAAATAATAAATGAGGATTTTATATGAAATAGTCACCCTGGTAATTGTATATGTACAAAATTGCACTCGGGAATACAAAGCAAGCCAATCAACATCGAGAGGGGTTCACCACGAGCTTGTCTGAAAAGGGACAGGAGAAGACCACGTGCCTCAACCTTCTTCTGCAGAGTTTCAACAGAGATGTCCTCCACCCCTACAAAAACACTTCTCATGAGATTTGATGAATCCTCAGATTTCGTTCAGATAAGACGAGTCATAGGAGATTTTTTTTTTGTGAAGATAATCCAATCCACCTCCATGAGTACAAGATGGGACACAGAAGCTCTGGCTGTGCAAGAGGAGAGGGGCACCTACAAAAGGCTTAGACGTTGAGAAGAGAAGAAAGGTGCCGCATGTTGTGGTGGAGAACACAAAGTTTGCACAAATGTAATCTTACATGATAGGTAATATCTCATGGTAAAGCCAAGAAGCTTGAGAGACTGGCAAGTCTCGAGAACGTGGGAAAGTAAGAAGGCAAAAGTGCAGAATATTTAACAAGGAACGATTTATCCGGAGTAAAGCGAGTAATTATCGGAGACTTACCAGGTTTGAATATCGCATTCGTGATGTGAAAGCCAATTGTGAAGTTCTCGGTATCAGATAAGTTGAGATGGATGCAGATGCTGCGTGCTCAGCACTCGAGATGTAAAGATCGTTCCAGTAAAGCATGGATGGAATCATTGGCAAAGTGGAATGGGGGTTATCCAGGGAGGCAAAGATGTCATTTATACAAAGAAAGAAAAATAATTGTTCCGAAAACACAACAGTAGGTATCACCAGGCTCGATGGAAAGAGCAGAAGAAAAGATGCCCATCAAAGGAGACATGCTGCTTCCATGTGCGAATAAAACCTGCCAGCCAGGCACACAGAGGTCTCTACATGCCGTTGGTGAACCTAACAAGGAAAGATGGATGCCGTATTGTGGGAGAAACGTGGGATGCTTCTGCAGGGACAGCCCTGACCTCATTCTTGAGATAAATGAACTCTATCCATTATTATGAAAAGTAAAGCAGATCAGGGTGAAAGCTCACATCGAAACGTAAACTGATGAGTTATTTGAGGAATACATCAACGGAGGATAATATTTGTGAACCATGGCATATCGGATGCCGTACGTCTGACCTGCTGTCTGCCGTTGACTTTTGCTTGTTGTTTAAATATTTAACATTTGCGCTGAATGATGTAGAAACCTCATGAACTTCAACTCCTCTCTGAAAGAATCCGTTGTAATCGTGCTTTTACCATACTAGAGCTTATTTCACCCTGAAGGTGACTGCAACGCATGAGCATCTTTCCATAGGTGCATCTTTTCATGGGTATCAAAGTTTTGGAATGATGAAACATAATGGTACTCAAATCGCACTGGGTCTCCACAATGAAAGCAACAAATCCTTATTAAGCCTGTCATCCTCCTTTGGACAACAACTGTCAACCTGGAAGTGAACTAACATCACTTAAATTCAGAGGAAGGGTACAAAAACAGATCCTTCCAACGACAGGTGGGTAAACTTAGTTCCAATTATGAGTTCAGTCATGGAATCCATAATCCCTTGCTGACATCAATGCTATCGTCTTTTCAAACAAGACTGACCTCTCACAATCAGTTTCGATTCCGTCCTGGTCACTCAACTCTAGGCATGGTGCTGCATCCCTCTCAGCAATAGGCGTAGGTCAAAAATGTTAAACAAGAGGTCAGAACAATTTGCCTTGTCATATATTGAGCATTAAACAGACTCTGGCATCCTGCTGTTCTTATCGAGCTTATTGCCTGTGGCACACAAGACCGTCTTTGTATCTGGATTTCTGACTTTCTCAATTTGTTCAGTCAATGCCACTGAAGAAGGAACAGTCTTTTGAACTTCTATGCCTCAGCATGAACCATGACCTCTCGTGAGCTGCCCATAAAACAAAGCTGGCCTCCAAAGACAATATTTGCAGAACGACTCACCCGGGCATCTTCCATCGTTCCAAGTAATTCCTTGAAAAATCGGAATTATTCAAACCATTCGAGACCTTTGTCACGAGCAAAGTGGACTATTGCTCTCCCCTATAGCCTGATGCCCCTTGTTCACATCTTTCTTTACTGGATTCGGTGGAATCTAAAGCTCTCAACTTTATTGCCATTTCCCACGATGAGTCAGAAGCAGAAGGCTTATTGCTCTCAAACCGGAGACACGTTGGTGGTCCCTCTTGTTTGGTCTTTTTACCACCTCTTTACTGGTCTATTTTCCTCTGCTCTCTCAACACTTCACCCCTTTCGGGCCCCTCAAGGAAATCCATGTGCCTCCAGTAACCGTCTGGTTCGACTCGCGAAACTCCAGGCTCACTGCGCACCGCGACTCCTTTGTTCCTTTATTCCATTTGTGGAATAACTTTAAAGAGGATGTGAAGTGCCACACTTCGCTCCACGGGTTCAAGCAAGAGCACCGACATCTCAGGTTCTCGATAATCACTACCCATTCTCTCTTTTATTTTTATTTTTTTTACCCCCGACCTTACGCAACACTCTTCCTGGCAGGTGTCCTTCCCGCCTCTCTCCTCATTCACTTGGTTGTTGCCTCACTGTCAGTACGTTGCCTATTTTTCCGACTTTCACCTAACCCTTCCATGAGCCTACATTTTGTGCATCAAAAAGACAAAATGGATGACGGACATTTTCATGAATATTTGAGGAATTTGTCCTCCTATCGACTGCAAGCTCCCGAGAGTGTAATGTACAGATACTCCAGATTCGACAAGTCTTACTTTAAAACTTAATGACATGAGGAATAGAGATGACGCAGTAAAAGAAGAGTTATCTTCAAGAAAGAGGTTATAGTGTGTGTGCCGAACAAAATTAATGACAACCAGGACAAAATGGCCTCCAAAGCCAATATTTCGGATATACCTTCCGGTACCTTTCCGATACCTTTCGGATACTTTTCGGACTCGATAAGATTCAGATTTGCTGACTAAATGTGGAAATTCTACTTGCCCCCTTTTTTTTTTAATCACAACTACTCCTGCACTGCTGCATTAATGTCCCAAATTATAAAGTTAGGCCCAAATCTTTCTCGAACAGGTTGGCTGGGCCTGACGTTTGACTGAAGCGCATCCGGGCAGGAATTGGTAATATATTCAGAGTGCCGGCGATGGCTCGCCTATGCTTCATGAAAGACACCGCAGGATATTTAACATCCACCAACTAATGCCAGCCGAAGGGACACCCAGTTAAACGTCTATCTGAGTGATGCAATACCCTGTTTGCGAAGCACCAACCTGTCAGTTCATAGTTGGTTTGGGAATTGAGTACAGACAAGACGGCTCAACAGCTCAAAGGTAAGTGTGCTGCCTCTGTACAATGTCGTTGGAGCATTGGCTTTAATCCCTATATCCAAGTATATTTTGGAAGAAAAATGCAATGAATGGGATTTGATTCTCTGCTTGACTGGTAGCTATGAATGTGTTGGTGTTTCTCCTGTTTATATAGCCTGGTGTCGGCTTAATGGTTAAGGTGGCTGGCTTAAGATCTTGGGATCTTGAGTTCGAGCCCCTTGTCGGCTGTTGAACTGACACGAGGTCGAGGTGACTCAGCCTGTCATCCTTCCGAGGTCGGCGAAATGAGTACCAGTGCACTGGTAATAGAGGGCAGAGCATCGGCAGCGTAGCTGTGCCCCCAGAAATTTGATGCTACCCAGCAGTAAGCAGCAGATTTGTGATGCATACGATAGCTCGCGAGCTAGCTCCTGTTTATAATGTTTAAGTGATTGATTGTTTGATACCGAAATATGTCGTTGTAGATGAATATTTCAAAGTCACTGGTACGATAACCGAAATAAACCATGTGACCAAACTTTGTTGCATCCAGCAGTCCTGCGAGCAGGCATGGAATCAGAAACTTCGGTTTAACACTAAATCAAGGTATTGATTTCACGGCTTTCGTTTAAAGTAGATGGATGGGAAAGCAAAGGCTGGAACAAAGACAAATGGCTTGATGAGGGCCGTGCCAAGCTCAGCGGATTGCAACCGATCCACCACAAACGCCCTTGACCCAGACATACTGCATGTTTGTTTGTAATGGAATTTAATCTGCATATTACAGGAATATTTCAAACATTTCTGATTCTGATATACTATACTCTGTTACAGAGCATCGGTGCTGCTGAAGTCGTTTCTTGGCAAAGGGTTGTACTGGCTGGTTTGCCATTGCCTTCCCAGCAGTAGTCAGGGGCATGAATTTGGACTTTCTTCTTAGTGCCGGTGATTGCTCGCCTACACTTGGCGAAGAACGTCCACCAACTAATGCCGGGATGCCCAGTTTATCGTCCATCCGAAGGACGGCACACACATCCTGCCCATGGAACACCGGGATGACAGTTTATAGCTGGGTCGGGATTCAAACCTAGGCTAGACAGCTTAGAGGAGAGTGTGCGTACCTGCAGTCCATCCTGCTAGGCCAATTTGAAAATAAACAATGTGAAAAGTGCGACAATAATTCAAATGAGGACAAAAATTCCCTCCATCCTAAACCACGACAGAACAGTCCTGTGCGAGGGAAAATTGGCACAGATGTTAATTCTGCTCTCTGGAGTCGCTTCCAACATCTGTCACACATTTTCCCATCGGCGAGTAGGTTTCTTGATGCTGATGGAGTAGAGTCATATTTTTGGTTGCGAAACCCTTTTGTAAGTGGAAAATAATTCTCTCCTTCCTTTGTCGCCATAAATTATTACAATAACAACAATAACTATTATGTGGTGTAAGGATAGTGTAATGGTGAGAGCATCCTTTGTGAGTGCTGGGAGGTGGTGGTTGGAATCCCGGCTGAGTAAAACCAAGCACTTTAAATGGTACGTGCCGATTGCTTGCTTAATGCTCGGCGTTGAAAGAGGAGAGTACGGACAAACAACTATAGGTTGGCAACAATTGCACAGGCATGATGGGCTGCATGGTGTCCTCATACATTAAAGTTCCTTACATGGGAACTTGTATTATATTATTATCATCATTGTTTTGGAATCCACCATGGAAGCTCATGGGTACATCCACATAAAAGGAATGCCACACAAAGGGATGAAGGATGCAGAAAGATGGGAGCGGTGAGAAATCGAACAAAAGGAAAATGCTTCACACTCAATCGGAAAGGTCATTTTTCACCATTTGAGAGGTGAGCATGCGCGAACGACACCGCTGTCCCATGAGAGATGACCGGTATGATTGAACCAGGTCAAGAATGATGTTGCGGAGGTCCTTTGCTCAATATTTTATCATAAAATGATTCATCCCTGATTACAGTGTAAGCACATTCCATATTTTCGTGGACAAAGGTGTGGGTTCATCACAGCTTGTGTGGAACACCACAGCAAGGTAATGAGGTAAGTGACACAAGGCATTAAGTTTAGCGCATAAAAAGAAGCATCAAAGTGAAAATGTAAGTGAGGAATTGCCTTTCACATTGAGAAGAGCTATTGTTTTGAGAGGAAACAATAAGTTGCAGCAATGAGGGGCACGATTGAGTTGAGGCATCAATATGAGGAAGTGATGTGAGGCATGAACAAAATGCGTCAGGGTGAACTATTGAGATAGGATTGCTTGAAGTGATGCATCGAGTTGGGAGACTGGGATGCGACATCAGAATGAGGGATTCAAGCCACTAACCTAAGCCCTCAAAAGTGAGGAGCTGAGGTGAGGCATCAAAGGAAGTCATTGAGGTGAATGAAGTGCCTTTGGTGAGATCTCAATTTGAGAAGTTGAAGGGAAGCACCAAAGTGAGGCCCTCATGTGAAATAGTGATGCAAGGCTTCAAAATAAGTGTCTGAGGTGAGGTAGTTAAAAGAGAAATGAAAGCAAACCATCGGTAAGAGACCTTGAGGAGAGTCGTTGTTCGCACGTCATGTCATCATGTTGGTCTCACCTGGGAGTTGAAACGAAGCTGGCAGATGTTGCAGCTGATGAGCATTTTTTTCCTGGATGCTACTGGAACCCCGAATGTATGGTTTATGACAGCCTTCTGCACGGGATCCATCTGTTCCACACATGCAATCGTGTGACCATCACAACATTGACCCACTGGACCCTAAACATTCCAGTACATCGGTGTGAAAGTGAGATAATTTCAAAATAATTACTTTACCTCCTATAAATGGAGAAAATAATGTCATCACAGTTGTAATAGTAACAATATTTTACAACAACTTTCATCATTATTAATCAGGAGAGTCCTTTTTGTTCTGACATAAAGCCAGCTGCCTGTCTTCATTTGACCAGACTCGGTGGTGTGATGGTTAGAGCATCCGGTCTGGGAGGCCGGTGGTTCAAACACAAGCCGAATAATTCCAAAGGCTGAAAAAATTGGACGTGCTGATTCCTTGCTTGATGTTTAGAATTAAAAAGGACAGAGCATTGACAAATAACCATAGGATGGCAACCATTTCAAGGCTCGATTGGCCTAGCAGACTCCTCCTGCATTGAAGTTCCTTGGAAGGGAAGTCATGTTAAAGGGAATAAGTATCTCTCGAAAAAAGTAGGCCACTGTGTGCTCCTACTCATTCCAAATTTCCAGCTTGTAGATGCCAAGTGAGATAAATATAGTGGTAAGAATACCTGGGGGGGGGGGGTACCGTGAAGGCATGCCATAAGTGGAGGAGTGCAACAAAATGACGTCCAAGGGCAGAAATCACAGATCGATCACAAGGTCATGACCCAAACAACCAATTGGTCAGGTTGGTCAATAACCAGTTAACCGAGACTCATTCCAGAATCCATCCATCCATTGGGACCATACTCTGTGCAGAGCGTTAGTGCTGCCGAAGCAGACTCCTTGGCTATTGGACACAATCCTGGACGGGTCACCACGCCAACACAGTGTACCACCATGCTGGCACTCATTTTTGTCGACCTCGGAAGGAAGACAGGCAGAGTCAACCCCACATGGTATTAATTCAACTGCCGAGTGGGATTTGAACTCAGGATCCTCGGATCCCAAGACCATCACCCCTAACCATTAAGCCAACACCAGGCATATTCCAGAATGGCAGTGAAATTAATAAGTAAACCCCTTTATTAACGAGTTAACAGGAAAATTGATTAAACCTTGGCAATGCGACTAAACTCCTTAAACTCAAAGCACAAAAATGATACCAAGTAGTATGGCAGGCTTCATAACATATTCCAGTATAGACTGGAGGAAGAGGCATTCGTATGAGAAAGGAAGCTGAAGATTAATCTTTCATTTCAAAAAAACAACCTTGCAGGACACATAAAATAGAACACAGGGACTGAATGAGGAACAAAGATGATTCAATAGAGCAGATGAGAACGCACACAAAGTGAAGACGCATGCGTTCCACACTACCCGGACCTCGTCTACTCAGCTGCTCTCCATCCTGCTCCAAGCCGAAACCACCCTTTTTACCTCTGTGACTTAGCCCCTTCTCTTTAAAAGTCATCATCCATCAGCAGTGATAATAAACACAGTCTTCATGGATCAGACTGTTGCTGTTTCAGGTGTAGATTCTCCAAGCAATCTCTCTCAAAAACTTCTGTTCAATGCAAGTTCTCCCAGACAGTCTGTCAGAGTTAAGAGATTCCCAGTTTTGGGTGGATATGTGGCATTTCTGGAGCTTTTTTTTTCCAAGTTGTCTTTAAAATTGTCACCATCTGCCTTGCCTTCTCCGCCCAGTTGAAAGCTGTCCATAAATTATCTATTTAGACAATCTGCTGTCATCCATCCTCAATTAATTCCCCGACCACAAAAGTTGAAACTCGATCAGTATTGACTTGATACCGAGCATCCCCACACACTGAATACTTCATCATTCCTGACTTTGGCCTTTCAGGAAATGCCCACAATTGCATGTGGATGTGACACCTGGACGGCATTCAGCATCTTCGTGTGCTTGCAGCTGGGAATCTAGATTTCCGAAGTGTAAAGGATATCACTGGGGAACAAAGTTTTTGTTGCATTGATACCAGCACTTGATCCTACCTAATTTGAGTGTGCTGAATTCAAATCTGAAGTTAGTTTCTCTCTGTAAGCTCGAGATTATTTGCAATCCACCATTATCAACATTTATTTGGTAAGTTACAATTTGTATTGAAAGCAAATTTATATTAAACATAGATTTTGCAATTCAACATTTTCAACATTTCTTTGGTAAGTTACAATTTGAATTAAAAGCAAATTTAAATTAACATATATTTCGACATAAAGATGATAGGTGATTCAGAACAATTGATAAGGATGGAATGCAAAGTTCAAATAGGTCCTACTCAGGCAAGAATTTGCACTTGGAGCTCTTTCGTTTGTGGACTTCCACAGGGTGATCTCGTTTGATGCTCCAGCAGTAGTCTGCCATCATATTTTTGTCCCATCGCCCTTGGTAGCACTCTTCCATCGTCATGAGGTCCTGCTGGAAGCGCTCTACCTGTTCCTCACTTACAGCCCCAAGGTTCTCAGGGAATTTATCAAGGTGACTATTCAGGAAATGGAGCTTGACACTCATGTTGCACCCAAGAAAATATATGTACTATATATATATATATATATATATATATATATATATATATATATATATATATATATATATATATATATATATATATATATATATATATATATACATAGCTGCACAATTTTAAGTCGAGTACCATTGATGACGATAGTAGATTCAAAGTAGGTTGTGCAAGGTGGTATCTGATCGTGGACCTCTGTTGTTTTTTAATTAAGGTGTTTTTTTTTAATTAATTTAATGAACAATTCATTTTTAAAATTTATTTAAAAATTAATTAAAAGTTAATTTTAATTAATTTAATTAACAAGTCCTTATTGATAGGTTGCAGACACAAAGTGGTTATATAGTTGATCAACTGCAAGTTAGCCTCACTGTGAGCAATGAGTGAACTATCATCTGCAAATAGGAATTCACTGACAATATTCTTTCAATTGCCTTAGTTTTTTGCTCTCAATCATAATAACCTGAATAGTTCTCCTTGAGTACAATCATGAAAATCTGAATAATTCTTCCTGAGTCGAGAACCCAGCTTCCAGGTCTCCAGTTGCTTCTTCAGGTAGAAACAATCAGAAACAATGAGATGAGTGGACATCCCAATTGTGTGTTATTTCAAAAGACTTAGTCAGTGTGCTTGCAATGGATACAGAGCCAACAACACCACGGTGAAACTCCTGCAGAATCTTCAAAAAATGATCATGGCATCCAAGCTTCTGTGGAAGCTGTCACATCACATGAAAAGTATCAAAGGCTTTGGTAAAGTCTATAAAGATGGCACTCAAAGGCTGCAGTTGCTCTGTACAATTCTCTTGAATTTTGTGTTGTGAGAATATCACATCTATCGTGCATTTTGTAAGAATATCCATTTACACTGTGTTTCCAGAAAGATATCTCCCGATGAAATGCCCTAAGATGTCTCCTGTTCCAGTAATATGGGGTGGAAGGGGAGCAGACTCTGGAGGCAGACTTAACAAGGAACCACCAGGTTTTAGAGGAGGGAGACAAGTTTGAATGTTCAATCTTGAGGTTGGACAGATGTTGTTTACTCCCTGTCCTGAGAGTGGACACACATTTGTTGTGGGCTTGCCTTCAGTCAGGTTTGTTTTCCAGGAAGAGAAGGCATGTTGTTTCAGAGCAACTGTCTAACCACATCATTTGGTGTATCATGGGTGGGAAGAAGGTAGGATAACTGAAGAAAAGATGGGATGGATCTGTGCAAGAGAGAGAGAGAGAGAGAGAGAGAGAGAGAGAGAGAGAGAGAGAGAGAGAGAGAGAGAGAGAGAGAGAGAGAGAGAGAGAGAGAGAGAGAGAGAGAGAGAGAGAGAGAGAGAGAGAGAGAGAGAGAGACAGACACAGAGAGAGAGAGAGAGAGAGAGAGAGAGAGACAGACACAGAGAGAGAGAGAGAGAGAGAGAGAGAGAGAGAGAGACAGACACAGAGAGAGAGAGAGAGAGAGAGAGAGAGAGAGACAGACACAGAGAGAGAGAGAGAGAGAGAGAGAGAGAGAGAGAGACAGACACAGAGAGAGAGAGAGAGAGAGAGAGAGAGAGAGAGAGAGAGAGAGAGAGAGAGAGAGAGAGAGAGAGAGAGAGAGAGAGAGAGAGAGAGAGAGAGAGAGAGAGAGAGAGAGAGAGAGAGAGAGAGAGAGAGAGAGAGAGAGAGAGAGAGAGAGAGAGAGAGAGAGAGAGAGAGAGAGAGAGAGAGAGAGAGAGAGAGAGAGAGAGAGAGAGAGAGAGAGAGAGAGAGAGAGAGAGAGAGAGAGAGAGAGAGAGAGAGAGAGAGAGAGAGAGAGAGAGAGAGAGAGAGAGAGAGAGAGAGAGAGAGAGAGAGAGAGAGACAGAGAGAGAGAGAGAGAGAGAGAGAGAGAGAATGTTTCTATGGAAGAATTCCCAGGCTGAGTTAAGATCAGGGGCAGTGGATATGGGAGACCAGTCCTGAAGTGAGATGGCTGCTTTCATTCCCTGCTAATCTGCCTGAGTGAGCTGTGAGACTCGCCGGCACTGTCGCAGCTCTCTGAGAATAGCGGGAGAGATGTTGATTCTTACAAGCATATGATCAGAAGAACCAATTGGAGCTGAGGAAGAGCAAGAGATAATTGCAGGGAATTTGTCATCACCGAGTTCAGAAAGGAGGATTTTCCAGTGGCATAAATCCGGGTTGGAAGGTTCACAGATCGAGTCAGTCCCATGGAGTGACGTAAGTCCTTTGCTGAAGTGCCATGGATGGTGAGAGAAGTACCAACACCCAGCCAATTTGCATTGTTACATTGAAACCACCACGTAATCACATATGAGGAAGAGAGAGAGTTGGGATGAGTGGTTAAAAGTTGGCCCATGTTGTCTGAGAGAGATGTAGATGGAGTCGTCACTGTTTGAAGGAGGGAACAACACAGACAAACAAAATGTGAAGCATCGGGGAAGTCGCAGCCAAAGGTACTTTTGGGGGTTGGGAGATGTAAAATGAGTTTGAGGGCAGTGAGAAATGGAGTGCTTGACGTAAAGTACAATTCCTGCACCAGGGCCGGGTTCAGGTTTATCAAATCAGTGGAGACAATAGCTGGGGAGAGACACTTCAGAGTCTGGGACGTCTTGTTTGAGGGAAGATTCTGTTAAACACGTGATGTCCAGTTTATCAGCAGCAGCCTGAATTGAGAGATCCGTCAGGTTGGAGTCTTGACCTCAAATGCTTGAGGTCTACATTGTGAGGGACAAAGGAGGAGGAATTGAGATGGTGCAGGGTGAGGGGTGGGGGGTTTTGTGTGGGCATGGGGAGGGGAAGCTTTGAGGAAGTGGGATGATGGGGAAGGTTTGAGTGGGTGGAGCGAGGGAGAATCACTGAGAGGATGGTGTGAGGAGGGATGCAGAAATGGGGGACATGAAGCTTTGAGGAGATGTGGTGAGGGGGAAGCATTAAGAGGATGGGAAAGGAAAGATACAGATAGAGAGGACATGCAGCATTGAGGGGTGGGTGAGGGGTATGCAGAAAGAGAGGACATGAAGTGGAGGGATGCTGAACTAAATTACGAAATTGGACAAACGGGGACAAAGATCATGGGATGGAAGGTAAGAATTTTTTTTGAAAGAACGAACAAAGGTGGTGCTGTCAGTGTGGGAGGAGGGTTGGTGGACCAAGCATTTAGCTGACAGATCGTTTTGGATAATAATCTTTGAGAAGAAGAAGAAGAAGAAGAAGAGACGAAGAAGAAGAATAAGAAGAGGAATCGATCCTGGTGAAGAAGAAGAGGAATCGATCCTGGTGAAGAAGAAGTGCATGTAGTGTAATCCTGACATAAAAATCAGGAAGGTGAAGCATTTTCTAATGTTTTAATGCTATTAAAGGAAGAATGAAGAAGCGTTTCTACCAAATGAAGATTCAGTTTGGAGATATTGAGAATAGGGAGAGAAAAAAGACGGAGAACAGGAAGCACAGGCAGAAGGAAAATAAAGTAGAATCAGATCATTGTGGAGTTAAAAAATAAAGTTTTTGTTTGTTTGTTTTTAATTTTTTGAAGCAAGGAGAAATAGTAATGTTGGGGAGATAGAAAGTACAATATTTGTGAAGAAAAAAAAGTAAAAAGAGGAATATGGAGATGAAGACAAAAGGGGAGCACAAATTTTTCACAGCAGCTCTCGGAAGAGCGGCGAAAGTCGGCCTGGAACAACACAAAAACGAATTTGACAAATACAAGTCTGGAGATGGCGATTGTTCACGAACAATGTACACGGTTCGCCTTTTTTATTTTTTGACCTTCGAGGGGACGCAACGGGCAAACTGGCGGGAATCGGGAAAAAAGTAAATGATGAAAGTTGTGGTACTCGAAGAGCACTACTTGCATACCAACTTTCATTCGAAACAGTTGAAAACCCTAGGAGCTCGATGCCCAGTTTATTGATTTTTTTTGACATTTTCTAAGTTCGTGACTTTGTGACTTTGTGACCTTGACCTTGGGACAAAAATGAAAAATCGAGCTCCGTGGGGCTATGTAGCTGCCATTGGGCTAACCAAATACCGAAACCCTGCCAGATTCGACAAACTCCTCGGAGAAGATGTAACTTGAAACCGACTACCCGCTAAAAACACGTTTGTGGGGCGTGGCTCCGCTCATAATGGGCGCAGCACTCCCATTCTCACGAAAACACAACGAGATCATGATATAAACCTCCTACCCAAATTTTATCAGAATTGGGTCAAAATCCACAGAGCTATGCTCAGGACAGACAGACAGAAGACAGACAGACACCTATAACGAATATAGTGGTCACTTACTGACTCGTGAACCAACAAGTTTGGAGACGGTGATGGTTCACGAACAATGTACACGGTTCGCCTTTTTTATTTTTTGACCTTCAAGGGGATGCAACGGGCAAACTGGCGGGAATTGGGAAAAACGTAAATGATGAAAGTTGTTGAACTCGAAGAGGACTACTTGCATACCAACTTTCATTCGAAACAGTTGAAAACCCTAGGAGCTCGATGCCCAGTTTATTGATTTTTTTTGACATTTTCTAAGTTCGTGACCTTGTGACTTTGTGACCTTGACCTTGGGACAAAAATGAAAAATCGAGCTCCGTGGGGCTATGCATGTGCCATTGGGCTAACCAAATACCGAAACCCCTGCCAGATTCGACAAACCCCCTCGGAGAAGATGTAACTTGAAACCGGCTATCCCCTAAAAACACATGTTTTTTGGGCATGGCTCCACCCATAATGGGCGCAGCACTCCCATTCTCTGGAAAACACAACTAGATCATGATATAAACCTCCTACCCAAATTTTATCAAGATCGGATCAAAACCCACGGAGCTATGCTCGGGACAGACAGACAGACAGACAGACAGACACACACTCATAATGAATATAGTGGTCACTTACTGACTCGTGAACCAACAGCACAACTAAGTACACCACTAGCACATGGACGCCAACTAGGTATGAGATGGAAGCAACACCTGCAGATTCAACCAACACATGGAAAAATTCCCAAACCAGAAGAAGATCTCGTGAAAAAGGTGACCAATTCCATAATTCAAGGCACAGCCAAGTTTGTCTGGCAGCAATTCACAATCGTTTGCTAACCTGTGGACTACTAACAGTGAGGAGGTTTTGGAAACACATATATATCACTTAAATACAGGAGATAATGGTGTGTCTAGCAGTAAGCAGAGGACATAACCAGAGTGTGATGTACATCGAGGACAATTACATAGTCAACTAGAAGGGCACTCCGTAGAGTGCAAAACCTCCGTCGTCAATACTGCTGGGTCACTTAAGTGAACTTGATATCCTATTCATTGTAGGTCAAAACGGATCAGACGCTACTGAATCACGATTGAATAAACTAAACTAGATCGACGCGCATGTAGAAACCCCCAAAAAATCGAATTTTTTTTGAAAAAAAAAGTTGCAAAATTTGTTATTTTGTTGTCTAACAATTTTTTTTGGGTGGGGGGGGGGGGTTGGAAATCACTTAAAACATGTATAAATGCAAAAAAAAATTAAAATATTTTTCAAATATCAAAATATTTTTGAAAAAAGTTGCAAAATTTCTGGTTTTTTTTCTCTAACAATTTTTTTTTTGGTTGGAAATCGCTTAAAACATGTAGAAATGCGAACAAAAAAGAAATCAAATATTTTTTCAAAATGGCCGCCATAGCGGCC
Organism: Eptatretus burgeri; assembly: GCF_056783735.1. NCBI lineage: Eukaryota > Metazoa > Chordata > Myxini > Myxiniformes > Myxinidae > Eptatretus > Eptatretus burgeri. Next base: position 52,674,711 of record NC_140964.1, read on the forward strand.
ATATTGGACTTTGGACGTGGTCCAAAATCTAATGGCATGATCCTTGGACCATACCTAATCCCCCCACCAAGTTTCGTCGAAATCTGTCCAGGAGTTTTTCCAGAATAAAGTTCACAAACAAACAAACAAACAAACAGACAGGGGTGAAAACAGTAACCTCCGTCCATCTTCGATGGCGGAGGTTAACTAGAAGGGCACTCGGTAGAGCGCATACCTCCACCACGTAATGCCTGATCCACGAGAACATATCGGGCCCAATACATTTTTGGAATATCATGCTGTACAGTACGATATCGTTTTTGGCCCGACCTCTCAATGGCGAAGAATCACTTCAAAAATTATCAGATCCAGATTTGCATACGGATCTTCACCAAAATTGAATAAATTCCTTCTTGTCAAACACAAAACATGCCCACCAAGTTTCATCCGAATCCATCAACAACCTTTTGAGATATCATGCTCTATGTCATTTAGCCCTATCTCTCAATGGTGAAGAATCACTTAAAAATTTCTAATAGTTGGATCCGGATCCAGATCTTCACCAAAATCTAATCCGTTTGTTCTTGTCACACACCCAACCTGTCCACAAATTTTCATCCAGATCCATGAACAACTTTTTGAGATATACTGCAAACAAACCCCCAAACTGCTCACAGTTTCCATGCACTGCTCTCACTCCCCCAAACCCCCAGGAATACCTCTGGCTACGGCTTCCCCTCCACTCCCACCTCATGTTTATATGTGTACTCGACCGTCCACCAAACAGTGAAGACTCCATCTACACCTCACTATCCAAAAACATGGACCATCTTGTATCTTCTCATCCAAACTCTCTCTTCCTCTGATGTGGTGACTTCAATTGTCATCACGCCAGTTGGCTAGGTGTGGGTACTTCTCTCACCTGCCATGGCACCTCAGCAAAAGCTTTCTGCGACTCATTAGGACTGACTCAATCGGTCAATTTCCCGACCCGGATCTCAACCAATGGTACTCCATCTCTTCTGGATCTGATTTTGACAAATTTCCCTGACAATATCTGCTGCTCTTCCTTCGCTCCAATTGGTTCTTCTGACCACGTCCTTATCAAAGTGGACATCTCTCTGGGTGTTATCAGAGAACCACCTCACCGCCATCGAGTCTGGCATTTCACTCAAGCCGACTGGCAGGGTCTCCGAGCAGCCATCAAACTTACAGACTGGTCTCCTATCACTACTTTCTCAAACATCAACTCATCCTGGGAATTCTTTCAAAGAAACTTGCTCTCCCTCATGCACAGATTTATCCCCTCTCATGTTCAGTTGTCCTACCCTTCCTCCCGCCCTTGGTTCACTGAAGCTTGTGGCGAGGCAGTTGTCCTGAAACAACTTGCCTTTGCCTCATGGAAAGCAAACCCAACTGAGGGCAATCTCAGTTCCGTCCATAAAGCTCGGAACAAGTGTGTGTCTACCCTCAGGAGAGCCAGAAAACAACATCTTTCTCATCTCAAGTCTGAACTCTCAAACCTCTCTCCCTCCTCAAAATCCTGGTGGCGTTTAATCAAATCTGTTTCTGGTGTATGTTCCCCCTCCATCCCCTCCCTTACCTCAAATGGTGCACTGCTGATACCGCACGTGATAAAGCTGAATGTCTAAACTCGGTGTTTGCAGCTAAATCTCGTATCCAAAACCAATCACTTTATCTACCCACCTTACTCAGTCGCACCCAACTGTCCCTGGACTCTGTATCCTTTTCTCCTGACAAGGTGGAGAGCTTGCTTTCAAACCTCGACTCAGATTCTGCAACCGGTCAAGACGGCATCAGCCCACGTGTCCTCAAAGCCTGCTCTTCTGCTCTTGCTCACCCTCTCTCTGTTCTATTCACCCTCTCATTTGCCCAAGGTCATCTGCCATCTGCTTGGAAATCAGCAAACATCACTGCCCTGCATTAAAAAGGTGCAAAAACAGATCCCTGCAACTACAGACCAATCAGCCTTCACCCAATCATCAGCAAGGTTATGGAATCCATCATCAGTTCAGACATGAAATCCTTCCTCTTCTCCAATGGCTTGATTTCCGATCATCAATTTGGTTTCAGACCAGGTCACTCTACCCTGGATATGTTGCTTCTGCTCTCCCATCAATGGATGGAGGTCCTCAATGCCAGACAGGAAATCCGAGCCGTATCCCTGGACATATCACGTGCTTTTGACACAGTCTGGCATCCTGCCCTACTCACCAAACTCTCTTCCCATGGTATTCAAGGCCATCTCCACTGATGGCCCGCAGACTTACTCTCCTGTCGCAGTCAACGCGTGGCCCTAAATGAAGTTCTTTCATCCCCTCTTCCTGTGCAGGCTGGAGTTCCTCAAGGTAGCGTTCTGGGCCCTGTTCTTTTTCTGGTTTTCATCAATGATCTCTCCGACTCTCTGGAAAATCCTCTATTTCTCTTTGCCGATGACTCCACCCTCTGCCGTACCATCTGTCATCCCTCAGACCGGCAAGCAGCAGCTTCTTCGCTCACTGCAGATCTGGATAAAATCACAAACTGGTCCAACATATGGAACATGTCTTTCAATCCGGACAAATCTCACACTCTCACTATGTCTCTTCGAAAGGACCATTTAGAAAACCCCCCCATCCACTTTCTCAACAATCCTCTGGAAGAAGTCTTTTCTTTCAAGCTTCTGGGTCTCACTATCTGCCATGACCTTTCCTGGGAAAGTCACATTTCCAACCTCGCCTCAAAAGCAAAGTCCTTCCTCGGCCCTCTTGAGCTGCTGACCACTTACAAAGCTTTTGTCCATAGCATGATGGAGTACTGCTCTCCCCTCTGGGCTGGTGCTCCTGCCTCCCACCTTTGTCGGCTTCACGCTGTCGAAACCAGGGCATTTAGGATCATCGGCATCTCCCGCAATGAAGCTGAGTCTTTGGGCCTCTCACTCAATCACCGCAGGTTGGTCGGTGGTCTTTCTGTCTTCTACCGACTCCTCTCCAGCCTTGCCCCCCCTGTTCTCTCTGCGATTTGTCCCCACCACATTTCCACAGGGCGCTCAAGGTCCGCCAACAACCCCCTTCTGGTAAAACTACCAAAATCACGAATCACTGCTCATATTCACTCTTTCATTCTTCTTTTTTCCCACCTTTGGAATAAACTTCCTCACTCTATTCTTTCCCATTCTTCCCTCCAGGCTTTCAAAACAGCTGTTCACCAGCACCTCTTATCATCCCCCATCCAAATCCTCGATCTTTTCGACCCCCGATAATCCACTCAAGCCCACTTCCTTCAATTCCTCTGCTTTCCTTCCTGAAAGTCCCTGTAATGTCCATCTTCTCTTCCCCATGTTCCCCGTCCCATCCCTCTCCCTTCCACAGATCTCCTCATGTCTCTGTTCCCCACTGTTTTGTCCCTCCCACTCCCGCCCCTCTTGTCTCATGCCCCCTTGCTGTGAGTTGTGTGTTAGCTCTCATACGAGCCTCGACAAGGTATACAAAAAAAAAAAAACAGACGGAGAGGGGGTGAAAACATAACCCCCTTCACCTTCGGTGGCAGAGGTAATTAGATGCCATTGTTTCAGTCTTGGATGCATTCGTCTGGTTTTGTGATTATTGGTTTAACGAAACAGATCATTTGTGATGATCAATTGATGTTCTGCACATTTTCTGAGTTACACAATGTAATTTCCATTGACCTTATAATAGACCCTGTGATTACCAACAATCTTCTTTTCCATGTAATGCTGTCCTTGCATTCTCGAGCATTTAACATATCACAATTTCACCTCATCTGGGCTCGTCATGGTAAATACATCGAAAACAGCAATTATGGTTTCCATTTCTGGTCGGAACAGCAATTCTGGTCTTCAAAGGTCAAAATGGTCACAGCAGTCTAAAGGTTTGAAAGGTAGATTCCAATAGTATGTCAATCGTTACATTAATCGACATATGTGTGTGTACTGACGTTCACGCAATACGTAATTAATAGACATGTCGTCACTCGGCTTCATGAGTGGAACACCGATGGCTTCATGGACGGCGTCTCAGGCAGACAGACGGACAGACAGATGGCTTCACCATGCTATTTGTTTATATATATATATATATATATATATATATATATATATATATATATATATATATATATATATATATATATATATATATATATATATATTTCTATTATTACTGCTGTGATTACAAAACATTGTATTATTATTATTATTATTGCATGTTAACCATAGTGCTCACACTGTAGTGTCAACCAGCATAATTAATGCTGCAGAGAATGATATCACATGACCTTCATGGTGCCTTTCTGAATGCTATTAATGAAACATTATTGCTGTTCATGGCTGTTCTGAAAGCAGGTTTTTCATTAATACCCAACATCCCTCGATGGCAAGGGAGGTAATTACGATTAGCACTTCATGTTAACAACCCGTGCACTGAAAATAAGTCCCTTTAACTTGCTCAACACTCCCAGAAGTGCAATATATATTAAATTGCAATCATAAAATGCTTTAAAGACTTCTTCGTGGCCCAATTATAATGATGATAATAATAATAATATCGAAACAAGCCGTTTTGAAAAATTAATACCTTCAACTTGTACTACATTTTATTCAAACGACTCGAACAACAACAACAACAACACCAACAACAACAGCAACAACTCATACACCAACCTAGCTGCACTCTTCACTCTTATTCTAAAATGAACCAGAAAACAAAACACCCATTGAATGTAAGTTATGGAACAGATTCTGCATGTAATGACTGCGCAGTCCATCCACAATCTGGTGCCCTCCTGCGTCACCAAAAATTTCTGATTCATTGACAACAATTTTGATGATACAACAAGCGTTGGAGTGGAGAACATTCTATTTTCCTAGAAAAGGCTGCACTACACATTCGATAAATAAATAACATCACGTAACTCACAGCCATCATGAGTACTGGTACTGAAATGGTGTAATACATGGCAATACTTAGAATATAATTTGCATCATGCTTGGGTAAGCCATGTCCCAATATATGTCCTTAAAAGTCGAATGTGTACAGCATTGTTGTATATATTTTGTCAAACTCAACTGGTTAAATTAAAGGCACAACAAATTTCCTTCAATCAGGTGTCAGGCCGATAGGCTTGACTCCATCAGGAACCCCCTGATCGCTCCATGTCCCCCTCAATTGCATTCAATCAGTCCAGACATCTTGTCACGTAATGAGAACCTATCATCTTTCTGATGCAACATCCCATTGGTATATCATGTGTCTGCCTGGGGTAACAGGTTTTCCTTCACAGTGATTTAGCACCTATGAAGGAGCTTCTATATACTGTACATCTATATCCATATATATGAGGCGCCGCGAGGAGGAGTGATGTAAGGGACACATCGGCCATTTTGGAGTTAATGCCATATAGCACTATTTTAACCCTTCCCCTATCATCGGAGCCGATCATCATCATATCATTAAAAAATGTCGCTTACATCACTCCTCCTCGCGGGGCCTCATATATAAAAGGAGCCATGCGTGCCTGCATGTGAGCAAGTTCCAAACACCTCTATACCTTTAGACCACTTGACACCCCGAAGACCTCAAGACCATTTTGAACCTTAAGACCCTTAAAGACCCCTAAGACCCTTCAGATCCACTAAGTTCCCAAGACCCTTAAAACCCCCAATACCCTTCAGACCATTTATGATGTCAAATAACCGTAAGACCCCCTAAGACTCTCAAGATCCCTGAGACCCTTAAGACCCAGAAAGACCACCTAAGACCTTTAAGCATCCTTCAGACCAGTATAGACCCCTGAAATCCCTTTTACCTTTAAGACACTTTCGACCTCTTCACCCTTTCGACCTTTTATACCCTTTCGACCCCCAGAGCCCAAAGACCCCACAGACCCTTTAGACCATTACACCTCTTCAGTCCCTTGACTCCCCTTAGACCCCTCACACCTTTCAGACATGTTCGACGGCTTGGACCCTTGACCATTTAAAGCTTTAGACCACATAGACTTTTTTCGAGGGCATCTTAACCTTTACACTTACATTGCTGGTGTCACGTTGATGACAAAATGTTGAGGCTGTACATGATACCATTTAGAAAACGATCTCACATGAAATGGCAGTGTATTTGCCAATTTTAATCGCAAACGATCGCTCTTCTTCTGAGCGGACCGCCATTGTCGATAAGGCAAAGATGTCCCCCAATGTCACGGTCAGTCCACGTCATTACTTTACGTTGAATTCCCATTTCTACCAATACACACTCCAAAAAAATTGCTCATTTGAGGTGAGAGATGTTGCAACTGTTGCAGTGGTTATGCAGCTACTTGATGGTCAGACATATCCAGGAAGTGGTCAATGGTCAAACATCAAATTTAACTCCAATAAATGCACCTGTATCTCAAGGATCAGTGATTGGGCCCACCTTATTTTTAGTCTACATGAACAATCTGTGTGACAACCTGCATAAAAATCCAGATCTCAAACCAGACAAGACGACACCCCAACTCCCACAGCGTTGGAAAGCATCACTTAGCAATCAACTTATCTTCTCCTTGATCATGCATGTCAAGGATACATAAATAAATAAATAAATAAATATTAACACTTCAATCATTCAACTTTACCAGTGGGATGTGCAGTTCATTAGAAAGTGCTCAAACCAAAGGCGTGTGAACCCTTTTAATCAAGCATGTGCGAAATGTAGAGTGCTTGTGACGAGTGAAATTATAAATTTCATGAAACATTGAGTCATAAAATAGCTTTTCATTAATGTATGACCATCAAGTAGTCCATCAAAGACGATGTTAATAAGTCGTTTGATGAAGAAATTTCCATATCCAATTGATCATCATGCCATAGGAAACCAGAAGATATCATGTTTTTCAGTCTTCTACTACTACCATTCCTCCTCCTCCTCCTCCTACTACGACTACTACTACTACTACTACTTTAACGGCCTCATTTAGTCCAACTTTCTTGTGGCCTTACGAGGGAACGTTTTTGGCCCGAGTCTTTAATGAAGCTGTTGACCAGGCCTGACGCTCAACTGATTTGGGCACGAATTTACAATTTGTTCAGGTGTGGGTGCCGGTGAATAACTCGCCGACGATTCGTGAAAAGCACTGTGGGATCTTTAACGTCCACAAACCAAATGGTAGGAGAAGGGACAATCAACTTTAATGTCTATCCGAGTGACGGTGAACTCCTGATGCAAGGCCCAGCCTGCAAATCACCAATCGGACAGTTTATAGTCGGGTCGTGAATCAAACCCGAACTAGAGGGTTTAGAGGTAAGTATGTTACCTTTGCACCTTCCTGTTGGACTGGAGGTGTTTTAGCACAGCGAGTGTTTTATTATCCACACTTAATGTTGTGTGGCCTACTGCTGAACACTCCATCAAGCCATGTTGGGGCAGACCTGGCTCTGGAGTATGTCATTTACATCGAGGGTGACTTTGGGAGAGGAATTTACGTAAGCACGTGTTGGTGAAAAATTCAATGGACCTTCAACATGATTGTGGAGAGCACAAGCGTAATCGGTTAAGTTGTCTTTAAAATTGTTGGAATAAAAGTTTCATCATGTATCGCTTTCACACGAAAATAAAACATTTCTTCGAGAAACCTGCTGTGGATCAAATGTTGTAAAATGACAGCAAGTTCATTAATTCCCAGATGTTTAGCTCTTATTAAGCTGATTGATATCAGACGTCAGTCACTTATAGCAAATAGCGTTGCTCAATATTTCAAAGGAGTTTCATATTAGTGGATCCTTCGCTGAACCGCACAGTAACACCGAATTTACTTTGAACGATGTGTCTTAAAAACAACCTCACGACTTCGTTTAATAAGATTCTGAGCCACAGCTCACATTCGATCGGTTGTTGCAGCACTTTATCAGGCAGCAATGAGGAATTCAAGGACAATGATGGAGAAATAAGGTAATAATGAAAAAAAAATAAAAATGGGTGTATAAGTCAGGTCAGGTCAGGTATGGGAGCATGTGCCAGAACAGCGCGTCGCTGCGTCCACTTTCCGCCGGTACTCCAGGGGCCTCCGTCTGGCCATCCCCCAGGCATCCCCCAGGTGTATAAGTCCTGCAGCACTTTATACCTCACTGTGCTTGCTGTATTTTATTTTATTTGAGTGTGTCCACTTATTGCGGTGGCATGATTTCATGCTTTCAACTAGCTATGATCAACGGTGCATCACCACTGCTACCAAGCATGGGGGCACCACTGATGCAATGCCTCGATTACCAGAACACTGGAACTCATTTTGCTAACCTTAGAAGGATGACAGGCTGAATCAACCCCATCTAGTGCGAATTCAGCCGCTGATGAGGCTTAAACTCAGGACAACTAAGATCCCAAGCCCACCACCATAACCACGAAGCCAACACCAGGCTTGCTGTATAACTCTCTTAATATGGATGCTCCATGAATCCATGAATAAGGATGCTCCAAGAATTGAACAATATGTGCTTCCATGATAGGTTCAAATCTGAAGAAGTATTTACTGCATGGTTATGTGAACATAATTATTTATCTGCTTATTTATTTATTCAATCAATTGAATTATTATATTTATAATTATGAGATGAATTATTACATTGAAGATAAAGACGTGCGAGTGTGATGTAGATATTACTGTTCTCTACAAACAATACAACCCACTTTCCTTAATTCCCAGCAGATTAGTGCAACTTCGGATAATGGGGAGAATTAAGATAATTGATTCCTTGGAATTGAAATTATCAGGAGATGCATCTAATTTTGAGTGGATTAGGCTATGAATCATACTCGGGATTGGGAAGCCATAAAACAGTGACAACCAACCAGAGAAAGTAAGACTGCAGTAAAACTGTTATAGGATGGTTTAAGAAATAACTATTTATATTGGGGGAAATCTGCTTAAATTATTTAATTATCATCTTTTCCCACTATTATGACAACTCATTCCTCAAATAAATTAATAGTGTTAGTGTACCTCCTTGTTTGACTCTGACAGCTGGAACCGCTGGTAATGATGAAAAAGTGCTGGGACGGTAATGGAGTATATAACGTCTCAGAAGATATAAAGACAGAACAATTACAAAAAACAGATAACAGAATAATTATAAGAATGAAGGACATATGGTGGAAGACACCGGGTCAAACAGGATGGTGGAAAACAAAGTGACAGACAGGTGTTAAATTTTAAGCAGCAAGAGTATAACTGCCTGATGGAAAATCCAAGGAGTGTGCCACTCAATCCTTTGCTCAAGTGTCGCGGCTGTCATTTTGAGAACCCTTCAGGCCTGATGCTAGACAGAAGGAACGGAGATTGTCACTCAAAATTCCACGCTGATTGAGATCCTCCTGTGCAGTATCTTCAACATGACCTGAATTTCCTCAGCACAACCTCGGGAGCAATTATGAATAATCAAAGCCACTGCGCAGTCCTCAAAATCGATGGAAAACATGGCAGACAAGTCAGGAAACACAGGTCTACTGAACAGTACAATCACAGTACCTTCACAGACAACAAAGCAGGACTGTAGAAGAAATGGCAAACAGAGGAAACAAGATTAGAGCATCACCACGGAGCTATTTGCTCATCGTCAAACTTGTCAGAAGTTATCAAACTATAGTGGAAGGATTAAAGATGCACAGGCCTGATAAAGCCAGCAAGTGGTGTGTTGTGGTTTATTTTGTACAACAAAAGTGTTTTTCCTTATTTCCTTCTTCTCATTTTTATACCTGAAGAATGTTGCTCATATCTTAAAATTAACATCGATGAATTTTAGCACGGATCAATTCACAACAATACATGCAAACTCTGTTCCTCGTCACTGGAGAGTTCAACTTCCACCATGCCAGCTGGGCGTCAGCTCCGAAACAACCACCCATGGCTTTCCGCAAAGGGTTTCTTTGACTGTGGGTCTGACACAATCGGTAAACTTTCTAAACTGGATTTCTCCAATGGGTATGTCTCGCTCCCCCTCTTGAATCTGGTAACAAGTAACTTTCCATCCAACCTCTCCTGTTCCTCTGTCCCTCTTGGCTCTTGTGACCATTTTCTTATCAAGGCTCACATCTCTCTGGCTATTGCTGGAAAGCAACCTCAATGCCACAGAGTATGACTTCGTATTGGCCAGCTGGCAGGGACTGCAATCTCATCTCTCTCAAAACGATTGGGCTGCCATCTCCAGAGCATATAAAATTGATTCCGACTCGGAATACTTACACAAAACCCGAGTCTCTCTCATGCTCCGGTTTATCCCTTGTTGTCTGTGAAAATCCTTTCCATTCTCTTGCTTTAGATCACTCCAAAGGCTCACAAGTGTGTATCCATCCCTATCCATAACCCCCCCCTCCCAACCCCGATCACCACGTCATATTTCTGCTCGAGACAACAATGTCTCAACTGAGTGTTTGCCCGCAAATCGTGTGTCCACAACCCCTATTGCAGGTCTGACCCAAACACCCCCCCCCACTGCCTTATTAATCCCCTACTAGTTTCACCAGAGGGGACAGTAGGTTTGCTCTCTGTCTATCTGTCCTGTCCCACCTGTGGTTTTCACACTTTTTTCCCATCCCCTTTATCATATTCAACAAAAACTTGATGCATAGCTCTATTATAATGTTTCAGGGCGTTTCGTCAATTTTTCACAGAGTTACGTCCTTTTCCAACTTAGAAAATATCACCTCGTGGACGTGGACGTGCATTGCAAAGCCATTCTCGATCTTGTTGGCTCTGTCTTTCCCATCTAGGAAAGTCCAAAAAGTTCTGTGAAGCTTCACCTCTTCATCATCAATTTAAAAAGGTATGCATTAAGCACACAGAGAAAGGTAAAGCCCATATCTACACAAACTATGATGTAGCCAATTGCACATTGCCCAAGTAGAGTGTGTTCCTTCATGTAAAGATGCTGTCTGCCCTTTTTCGATAAATTCTTCAACCACAGTGTTTCATCTTTTCAAGTATCATGCATATTTGGCTGAGAGTCAGTGATCACTTTGGCTACAGGTAGCTTCATTGCTTGGGGTGAATAATTACCCTGGTAATGCAGTGTCCCCGATAGATTCGGGAAGCAATTTAGAATCTTGCCAGGGTGCCGGCAATACCTCGACTGCTGTTTGTTAAAAGATGCCATAAGATCTTGAACATCCACCATTTAATGCTAGCAGATGGGACACTCGGCTGCACATCCATCCGAGGGACGGCTTACTCAATGATGCAACACTCTGCTGTGAAACATCAGAACGACAGTTTATAGTTGGGCCGAGAATCGAATCCAGACGAGATTGCTTAAATGCAAGTGCGCTCGCTGCCTTTGCACCATCCTGCCAGGACATCAGAGCGGTTATCTACCAGGAATTCCTGAAGTGAGGTAGTTGAACAATATATTCATTCTCACTGGTACCAACCAAAGACCTATTCCAGTGAACTACTGTATATCCAAATGTTACATTCCTCTGATTCTGATGTGCTATACTCTGTTTCAGAGCATCTGTGCTGCTAAAGCAATTTATTGGCAAGGGTTACACTGGGTGGTTTGCTATTGCCTTCCCAGCAGTTGTCAGGGCAGGAATTTGGAATTTGTTCAGGGTACCAGTGAAGAACACCATGGGATCTTTAACGTCCATCAACTCACGCCAGAGACAAGACGTCCAGTTTAACTTCCACCTGAGGGACGGCACACAGATTTATCAATCAACCTGCCTGTGAAACACCTGGATGACAAGTTTATAGCTGGGTCAAATATTACATAATTCCTGTGCAATTGTGAACAGGACTGCCAACTATCGCCTTGATGGAGCAGGTGACAACTCGATGGAGTCAGCAGCCAGGTAACCTGACTTGATAGAGCAGGTAACTCCGATGGTAGGCTGGAGCTGCGAGAGATGGCAATTTTAAATGGATCTCATGTTTCACCGGAAATTAATTCAATGACCTCTCTCTCCTCACCCTCTCTCTTTGTCAAAGGTGAGGTCAAAGGTGAGGTTCGACAGCATACGTCCCAGAATAAAATCTTCATCGTTTGCTTTATGGATTCTCACTCGTCCAAGTTACACTGCTATTATTTCTGGCAACTCAGAAACAAACAGCTAAGTCATTAAGAAGAAAAGCGAGAGCAGCTGACATGATTTCAAACTTTCGTCGTAGTTTGCCAAGAGAGTACAGACCTTCACGCTATAATTATCTGAACCTTTGGCAGTGGAAATGTCATTACAAATTAGCTGTTATGCTGTGTTAATTGCCCATAGTGAGAATAAATCCAATGATCTCGCAACCTTTTCTTCTTCCTGCTTCTTGCTGAAAGGTTAAACCAAGGAAATTCCTCAACATGAAACGTTAACTGCCTTTCATTTCACTTGCTCTTCATCTAATTGTCTCATAACTCACAGTAATCCAGACACTTAGCTGAAGCAATAGGCTGTTTGTTTTCCCAATCCATGTTTAGTTATCTGGAGTACATCAATTTCTTATTTGCTTACTCTTCATTCTTCCGACATTGTCGAGTCGCCACAACATTGGAGAAGTTGCCTATTGTAGCCACAAGTACCTTTTTCTTCTACTTTTTTTTTTCCATGTGGATATGAGAGTTTGAAAGATAAGAGATAAATCCGACCCCCTGTTAACTGGAAATGCTCCTTCAAAATTATTTGTTTGTAATTATGGCACCTGTGTCCAAAACTGACAAAAGAGTTAACAACATAGCACTTGCATCCTTTCACACCTCTAATTTTAATGACATGATCACCAATGACGTGTCTATGACTGCACATGATGGAATAACTATTTTAATAATTTCGTTGGCAATTGATCGGCATTAAACCAATTATTTTTTAATGGGAAATGCTATTTCAATTGATCGATTCACAAAATACTCACTGCAGAATGGCTCTTGAATAACCAAAGCATGAATAGTTGAATACAGCTATGTTTGGAACAATTCGTTCATGAACAACTGATGGAGGTATTCAAGAGACTATAGCACCTGTCGATGAACACTAATGGATTGTTCCAAGATGTCTTGTAAAGTTGAATGGGATTGATATCTATACACTGGCTGTCAAGAGGTAGATTTGTGATGTCATTGAGATGTACTGGAAAGTAGTCCAGTAGAACATGAGCCTGAGGAATGGGTAACATTGTGTTATTGGAACATGCCATTCCAATCCAGATATAAAAGCGACACAACAGAACTATTTTTTTTATTGCACGATGCTTAAAAGGTCATGATAATGATGTCATTCTGAATCTGTAATGGAATGACTGTGGATAAAACAGACACATGACTAAACACCATAATGCCTGCCCATGGTTATTGGTGAAAATTACACTCAACTTGTTTATTTATTACGTATGCACAGAAAGTGGTGGGAACGTGTGTGTGTGTGTGTGTGTGTGTGTGTGTGTGTGTGTGTGTGTGTGTGTGTGTGTGTGTGTGTGTGTGTGTGGTGGCAGAGAGAGAGAGAGAGAGAGAGAGAGGGGGCGGGAGAGGATGGGAGAGAGAGGGTGAGGAGAGAGAGAGAGAGGAGAGAGAGGGTGAGGTGAGAGAGGAGAGAGAGGGTGAGGAGAGAGGAGAGAGAGTGGGAGGAGAGGGGAGAGAGAGGGTGAGGAGAGGGGAGAGAGAGAGTGAGGAGGGAAAGAGGGTGAGAGAGAGAGGAGAGAGGGGAGAGAGAGAGGGGAGAGAGACAGAGAGGGAGAGAGAGAGAGAGAGAGAGAGAGAGAGAGAGAGAGAGAGAGAGAGAGAGAGAGAGAGAGAGAGAGAGAGAGAGAGAGAGAGAGAGAGAGAGAGAGAGGATGAGAGACGCGAGACAGCATGAGAGAGGAGAGAGAGGAGAGAGAGGAGAGAGAGGAGAGAGACGAGAGAGAGGAGAGAGAGAGGAGAGAGAGGAGAGACAGGAGAGAGAGGAGAGAGAAGAGAGTGGGTGAGGACAGAGGAGAAAGAGGAGAGAGAGGGCGAGGAGAGACAGGAGAGAGGGGGAGTGAGAGGTTGAGGAGAGAGAGGAGAGAGAGAGGAGAGAGAGGGTGAGAGAGGGTGAGAGAGGAGAGAGGGTGAGAGGGAGGGGGAGAGAGGGGGAGAGAGAGGGTGAGAGAGAGAGAAGAGAGAGAGGAGAGAGGGGGAGGGAGAGGAGGGAGAGAGGGGGAGAGAGGGGGAGAGAGAGAGAGAGAGAGAGAGAGAGAGAGAGAGAGAGAGAGAGAGAGAGAGAGAGAGAGAGAGAGAGAGAGAGAGAGAGAGAGAGAGAGAGAGAGGGGGTGGGAGAGGACGGGAGAGAGAGGGTGAGGAGAGAGAGAGAGAGGAGAGAGAGGGTGAGGAGAGAGAAGAGAGAGGGTGAGGAGAGAGGAGAGAGAGAGAGTGAGGAGAGAGAGAGGGTGAGAGAGAGGAGAGAGGGGAGAGAGAGAGAGGGGAGAGAGACAGAGAGGGAGAGAGAGAGAGAGAGAGAGAGAGAGAGAGAGAGAGAGAGAGAGAGAGAGAGAGAGAGAGAGAGAGAGAGAGAGAGAGAGAGAGAGAGAGAGGATGAGAGAGGAGAGAGAGGAGAGAGAGGATATGAGAGATGAGAGAGGAGAGAGAGGGTGAGAGAGGAGAGAGAGGATGAGAGGGGAGAGAGAGGATGAGAGAGGAGAGAGAGGGTGAGGAGAGAGAGGAGAGAGAGAGGAGAGAGAGGGTGAGAGAGGGTGAGAGAGGAGAGAGAGAGAGGAGAGAGAGGGAGAGAGAGGAGAGAGAGGGTGAGGAGAGAGGAGAGAGAGAGGGTGAGGAGAGAGAGGAGAGAGAGGGTGAGGAGAGAGGAGAGAGAGGGTGAGGAGAGAGAGGAGAGGGGAGAGAGAGGGTGAGGAGAGAGAGGAGAGAGAGGGTGAGAGAGGAGAGAGAGAGAGGCGAGAGAGGCGAGAGGGGAGAGAGAGGGTGAGAGAGGAGAGGGGAGAGAGAGGCTGAGGAGAGAGAGGAGAGAGAGGGTGAGAGAGAGAGAGAGAGAGAGAGAGAGAGAGAGAGAGAGAGAGAGAGAGAGAGAGAGAGAGAGAGAGAGAGAGAGAGAGAGAGAGAGAGAGAGAGAGAGAGAGAGAGAGAGAGAGAGAGAGAGAGAGAGAGAGAGAGAGAGAGAGAGAGAGAGAGAGAGAGAGAGAGAGAGAGAGAGAGAGAGAGAGAGAGAGAGAGAGAGAGAGAGAGAGAGAGAGAGAGAGAGAGAGAGAGAGAGAGAGAGAGAGAGAGAGAGAGAGAGAGAGAGAGAGAGAGAGAGAGAGAGAGAGAGAGAGAGAGAGAGAGAGAGAGAGAGAGAGAGAGAGAGAGAGAGAGAGAGAGAGAGAGAGAGAGAGAGAGAGAGAGAGAGAGAGAGAGAGAGAGAGAGAGAGAGAGAGAGAGAGAGAGAGAGAGAGAGAGAGAGAGAGAGAGAGAGAGGAGAGAGAGAGAGAGAGAGAGAGAGAGAGAGAGAGAGAGAGAGAGAGAGAGAGAGAGAGAGAGAGAGAGAGAGAGAGAGAGAGAGAGAGAGAATGAGAGAGGATGAGAGAGGAGAGAGAGAGAGAGAGAGAGGATGAGAGAGGATGAGAGAGGAGAGAGAGAGAGAGAGAGAGAGAGAGAGAGAGAGAGAGAGAGAGAGAGAGAGAGAGAGAGAGAGAGAGAGAGAGAGAGAGAGAAGAGAGAGGGGGGTGGGAGAGGATGGGAGAGAGAGGGTGAGGAGAGAGAGAGAGAGGAGAGAGAGGGTGAGGAGAGAGAGGAGAGAGAGGGTGAGGAGAGAGGAGAGAGAGTGGGAGGAGAGGGGAGAGAGAGGGTGAGGAGAGGGGAGAGAGAGAGTGAGGAGAGAAAGAGGGTGAGAGAGAGAGGAGAGAGGGGAGAGAGAGAGAGGGGAGAGAGACAGAGAGAGAGAGAGAGAGAGAGAGAGAGAGAGAGAGAGAGAGAGAGAGAGAGAGAGAGAGAGAGAGAGAGAGAGAGAGAGAGAGAGAGAGAGAGAGAGAGGATGAGAGAGGTGAGAGAAGAAGAGAGAGGAGAGAGAGGAGAGAGAGGAGAGAGAGGAGAGAGAGGAGAGAGAGGAGAGAGAGAGGAGAGAGAGGAGATAGAGAAGAGAGAGGAGAGCGGACAGAGTGGGAGAGGAGAGAGGAGAAAGAGGAGAGAGAGGGCGAGGAGAGACAGGAGAGAGGGGGAGTGAGAGGTTGAGGAGAGAGAGGAGAGAGAGAGGAGAGAGAGGGTGAGAGAGGGTGAGAGAGGAGAGAGGGTGAGAGGGAGGGGGGAGAGGGGGAGAGAGAGGGTGAGAGAGAGAGAAGAGAGAGAGGAGAGAGGGGAGGGAGAGGAGGGAGAGAGGGGGAGAGAGGGGGAGAGAGAGAGAGAGAGAGAGAGAGAGAGAGAGAGAGAGAGAGAGAGAGAGAGAGAGAGAGAGAGAGAGAGAGAGAGAGAGAGAGAGAGAGAGAGAGACACAGGAGAGAGAGGGGGGGTGGGAGAGGACGGGAGAGAGAGGGTGAGGAGAGAGAGAGAGGAGAGAGAGGGTGAGGAGAGAGAAGAGAGAGGGGAGAAATGGATGGAGCATGTGAGGAGCATATGGATGGGGGATTGGGGGAGGGAAGCTCGTCAAAATTTCTGCCACATTTGCTTTTGAATGTCCGCAATTTGTCAGAATTCTCAAACATTTTTTTTCGTCTGAGCCATTACTTGCAGGATGGTATGGTGGATGCATGGGCGTCGATTGCTTTTGAAAAGTGGGGGGGACGACGACATTGCATGTCCAGACCACGAAGCCCACTTCGTGCCGGCGTGGACACAGCAAGTCTACCCTTGCAAATTCTTGATTTTATTCGCTCGTTGACATGCTGCCTTCTGATCACACAAATCCCTTAAATTAATCTGACCATCTCTCGACCATCTTTTTATCAAATGTAAGCAGACGGAGCGAAATTAAACAAACATTAATCATACACATTTCAAAGTTTGAAGTGTCATCAAAGAAATATATATATATATATATATATATATATATATATATATAAAGAATTGTTTATCAAGCCTCCTTCTCACGACCGTTGAACTGATTCACTAAACATAAACTGAAAACTAGACTGACATACAAATTGATATTACATGAGTACGGTCAACTTACCTTAAAACTTGCCAAAAATATGAACCCTCTTGTCTGCCGATCGAGTTAAAAACTTCGTAGCAATGTCTTTGGGGTCAAGTGCAGTCAGACGATCTCGGTGAACATGACAGATCATGAGATGGTTGAGGCGTTGTTGGGTCATTGTGGAACGTAACCAAGTCTTCATACGTATGGGTGCGCTGAATGAACGTTCAGCTTCGCATGAACTTGCTGGGGAAACAAATAGAAGCCTAAGCAAACGTTCCACTTGTGGGAACATTCGACGGACTTCCGGCACCATGTCTACAAATATCTTACGGTAATCCTCAACAGATGAACCACTGAACTGGTTACGAAAGAAGCCAAGTTCTTGCTCTAGGGAATCCGACAGTTCGGGATATTTGCGGACTATTTGTGGTTCGAATGACCCAGACAGGAGCATTTCACCCAAGTCCCTATACGCCATGAGGTCGGTTGATGTGAAGTACTCGTTCAAGTTCTCGGATGCGCTGTCGATGACTTTGAAAAATTCAACTCTGTATACCTCCTCTGCAGAATTGGCAGTGTATTCCTGCGTGCCTCCATCAAGTCTCTTCGGAAGCTTGCGCTTACGAGGGAGGGTCACTGGATCTAGTTGGCACCGCTGGAGCTTCTGTTGTGCTGCTTCGAAAACCTCCTTAAACATCTGGTCGGTACGGAGAGATTGGAGATTCTGTGCAGTTACCTTTGCAGCAGTAAGCATACCAGAGACGGTAACTTGTGAACCCTGAAGTGCCTTATTGAGGTATTCAAGGGTTTGGAGAACGGGCAATGATGCAAACAGACCGAGAACACACTTCCGTGATGAAAGACAGCTTTGAATACCGTTGGCTCGTGATGCCGTGTTCGTACCAAAGTCTTCACTTGCTTGTTGAAGGGCATCCAGTACCGCTTCATAGCTATCCAATATCGATTTCACGGCAGGAGAATGAGTTAACCAACGCGTCGGGCAAATTGACCTCAGGCGTGTAGGGCAAGGAGCGTCAGCATCGTCAGCGTGGATATTCAAGTACAGATGCTTGAATTTTCCAGAGTTGTTGTAGATGTTGCTGAGTACCTGGACATAATTGAGGGCATCTCTTATGAACGGTGCAGTTTGTAGGGCGTTGGATGTAATGATTGGGTGACATGAGCTCCACAGCGAACATAATTGGCCAGCGGTTGGAGTTTTTTTTGCTGTGCTTGACAGCCCTTGTACTTTCCGGATATGTTGCTTGCCCCATCGTAAGTCTGCTCTCTAAGGTGTTCAATAGGGAGTTGACACCGAATTTGGACATCCTGAAGCATCTTACAAAGTGATACTCCTCTTATTGACGATACTTGGTAGAGGCCGATGAGATCTTCTTGAACATCAAAGGAATCCGTCACATAGCGCACACACACACACCGACTCCTGCTCATTACCCTGAATATCTTGCGTTCCAGCAGTTACGAGTCCGAACTAAGTCGACATTTCATTCACGTTACTGCAGATATTTCTGAGGATGGCATGACTCATCAACTGTAGAATTTCGTTCTGAATTTCTCCACTTGTGAACGTCGTCTTCCTTGACAGCCACGTCTTGAGGTTTACATCATCCTCGGCCCGCAACTGTAAGAGCATTTTGAAATTCCCTTCAGAGGCATCCTTCCCACGAATTGCAAAACCTTGTCGGGCTAAATATTGCAGTGAGGTGAAAATCTTCAGAAGTGCTGACCGTGCAGATCTTTGCTCTTCTAGCAGTTTTCTGCTCAGCTGCACATGGGCACCAGGTTGACTTCTGCGACATTTCAGATTTTCAGAGGCAAGCCTATGTGTGTTTGATCGTTCGTGTTGTCTGAATTTTTCTGTAGCCTTTTTCCAGTTCCGAAAGCACTTTGAGACAAATGCGTCTTCTGCACAGCGGGCAAGTTCGGTAAGTTTTTCACGAGAAGCGTCTGTACAGGTGTAACAGAGTACACCGCCGATGCTCTGATCAAAATGAAGCTACGGAAAATCTTTGAACCACTTTGAACCACAATCTTTGAAGAGTGTGTTCTTG
Source organism: Eptatretus burgeri (assembly GCF_056783735.1). Taxonomy (NCBI): domain Eukaryota; kingdom Metazoa; phylum Chordata; class Myxini; order Myxiniformes; family Myxinidae; genus Eptatretus; species Eptatretus burgeri. Next base: position 52,693,810 of record NC_140964.1, read on the forward strand.
ATTTGCATGCCATCAAAAGGGTTCACCAAAGGAATGAGCTAAAATCAGTTGTAATGTGAACATTTATGAAATTCTTTACCTCTCACAAACCACGAGACCAGGAGACCAGGAGACGAGGGATTAAGATCTGTGGCCGTCCGGACGTGGACTCTCTTCTTTTCAATTATTGTACATAGTTTGTTGATTTGTAAATACGTTCATCATTTCCACTAGTGCGTGGCCATACGTGCAAAAAAAAAAAAAAAAAAAAAATAACACAACAACTTTGAAACCGCGTGCCTTTGTTTAAGTATAGTGCGTGCCCGTACGTTTTGTTTAAGTATAGTGCAATATAAGTTATAAAGGTGAAATAAACCATTTTGGTTGCTAAAGGGGCCCAGAACCGTTGCGGGGTCGACATGGTGAAGAAGAAGCTGACAATCCTCTATTTTATTTTCAACGCTGCATTTAAAATCTCTAATTTAATCATTCTAAATCACACATTTTAATAAGACACCTTATTCTGTCGGTCTATCCTTAGTCTTTGTCCTCGTGCAAACGGAAAATTATTCGGATGATGGTGGAAGAGAAATTCCTTCCGGAACGTTATTTTTCCTAGTAAAAATTGCAAGCCGCGGCTAAGCAACTGAGCCTAAGCCTTTTTTAATCGGATTTTCGAGGTAATCTCATTACTACCCTATAGATACTGTATAATCCAAGAACAGAATTCAAAAATAATTTTCCGTTCGTTTGTCCGAACCGCTTTAATAGGTGAATTTTGCATATTTTTCAACAGCTACCCTTTAAAATCCATAATTTATCCTCATAAGTCCGACGACCGAATGATACCTCCCGTTTTGTAGGTCGAAACCTCCCTTAAGTCCAAGTACCGATGAAAAATTATTTACATTAACCGCCGCAAAAGCGAGTGAATCAGCGCATTTTATTTTATGTTTCCCAAGTATTCAAAGCTAATTTAGTCATCAAAATACCCACTTTCCTTCGATTTTCACCCGGTTTTCAACGTTGGGATTTAGGCCACTGTTATCGACTGCGAAATATGAAAACAGAATTACAAAATATCTTTCCGTTCGTTCGTGCGAGCTGGTAGAGTGAAACCGCATCATCCTGCACAAGCTCCACCATCTCATTCAGCATGTACCAGGCCGCGAAATCTTTTATTGGCTTATAACTCGACGGTGCAAAGTCACAAAAATTAAACACACACATCATCATGCAGGTAATAATATTACCTAATCAGGCATCCGGCAATGCAAGTTACAAAGGTGAAATAAACCATTTTGGTCGCTAAAGGGGCCCCGAGCCATTGCGGCCTAACACTATCCGAGGCGTGGCGCTCCGGGCCATGAAGCCGCGATTAATTTAAGCACTCATAAAATGACGATGGAAAGTCCGAAAACGTCCCAACATACCTCAAAATGTCCAGGTCACGTTCCCTGTTAGTGGGTGAACAATCCAATGCTTGGCGAATTCTGTTTCGCAATGATAGGAAGAGCCGACATCGAAGGATCAAAAAGCGACGTCGCTATGGACGCTTGGCCGGTGGGAGCCCATGGCTTGGGAAGCACGGATTCTCAATGTTGAATTGTTAACCTATCATCTTTAATAGAACTATAATAGACCAATAAAACTAATGGTTCTTTTTCTTTTGTTGTTTTTGGCAAAAAGTAAAGATCCAGAGAGGCTTCAGTGTTACATAACTTACGTTCAATGAAAAAAGTGGGAGGGGACAATCGATATGTTGTCTCCCCCGTCCCCCACCAATCGACGCCCATAGGTGGATGTAAGGTGTGATCTATGCTGTTCAATTTAAAAAATGGTGAACTCATCTGCGAACTTAAAAAAAAAATTAAAAAATAATTAATCTGCGATGAATTGTGGTCCGTTATCCAACGTGACATTTTGCCGAAAACCATCCCTCGTGAATAATGATCTTAGCACAACAATGGTAGCATTTGCTGTAGTATTGGACACAAGAAAAACCTCAAGCCATTTTGAATAGCTGTCTACCACTATCAATAATTTTTGACCTTTCACTTCGGCAAAATCTATGTGGATCCGTTGCCATGGTTCCATAGCCTATGGTCAAAACAAAAGTGGAATAGCTTTTGGGGACATTTGTGTTTCTGCACAATCGGGACATGACCTAACTGTGTCCTCTATATCCATATCCAGTCCTGGCCACCAAAGGAATGATCTGGCTCGGGCCTTCATCCGACACATACCTAGATGGTTTTCATGTAATTTTGCAAGCATGTGTCCTTGCAGTGGGGATGGCATAACTACACGTCTGACCCACAATAGACACCCGTCGTCGACAGCCAACTCGTGCCTGCGACACCAATATGGTTGAATGGCCTTGTTACCTCTGCAACCGAAGGTAGAAGGAGGTTATGTTTTCACTCCGGTCTGTCTGTTTGTTAATTGCCGGAATCCTTCCGATTTCGGCAATTATGCTGGTCGGTTGTGTGCGTCATTCTGTGTGTCTGTCTGTCTGTGTGTTTGTTTACCCTGTAGCAGCCACACCGTTTCAGCGATCATGACCAAACTGGGTACAGACGTCGGCCATGGTCTAACTTAGACACTTGTCATTTTTGGTGAATCTAGGTCAAAGGTCAAGGTCAAGGTCACCGAAAAACCAAAATTCTTATTTTCGCAATAACGTCCGCGAAAATGGTCGGATCGACTTCAAACCAGATCCAAGATGTGCATCTTCCAATTCTGCATCCAACCATATGTCTCATTGGGGTGTCACACCAACACTCTTCTTAGCGGTCGGGGGTCGAATGTCAGGGGGGGGGGTTTGGGTCAAAACTTTCAAATTGTGATAAAAACGCCATTTCAAGTCCGATTGACTTCCAAGTTATGATCATGACTAAACTAAGTGCTGCAACTCATTAAACAGCAGCACTATCGACTTATAAGAACCAAATTGATTTCCAGGTTTTTGTTTTTTTCAGAGATCATGGAGATATGACAAAGTTATTCCTGGAAATTCCTTGCTCAACGAGCAATTTCATTTGTTTGTTTGTGTGCAGGATATCTCAAAAAGTTGTTGACGCATTCAGACAAAACTTGATGGACAGGTTTTGTGTGTGTGTGTGTGTGTGTGTGTGTGTGTGTGTGTGTGTGTGTGTGTGTGTGTGTGTGTGTGCGTGTGTGTGTGTGTGTGTGTGTGTGTGTGTGTGTGTGTGTCAAGGACAAATTGATTCAATTATGTTAAAGATCCAAATCCAGATCCGGATCTGAGAATTTTGCAAAGTGATTCTTCACCGTTGAGAGATAGGGCTAAATCAATATATACAGCATGATATTTAAAAAAATTATTGGACCCGATATGTTCTACTCGATCAGGCATTCTGCATTTGCTTCAGCTTCAGCATTTTCATGGCAGAGGTGTGCGCTCTACCAAGTACCCTTCGAGTTGGTACTGCAATTAGGCCAACCTGACATGGTGTACTCATACACTTTGGTAAAGACCGGGTCTTTTTGAGTACAATCTTTGATTTGTTTTGCGGTAATGGGTGGTGAATCTACTACAGTGTTAAAACAAAGTTTTCCTCGGGATCCACAGTATTTTGATCATCAACCAGCAATCTGGCGGTTCCTTTTCAGGGTCTCTGCCGATTTTCTCCAAGATAAGTTTTCCAGTCGTTTTTGTCGCATTTTTAGTGTTATTTTGTTATCTCCGTGTTTACTGTGTGTTTCTAGTTCAGTCTTGTGTTAAAACTTGTGCTAATTGTGGAGTTTTCGTCGTCTTTTCAAATCAGGTTTACTTGAGGCCTACCCTTCTTCCCGTTTGTGTGCACCATCGTGTTTATTTTCTTTTCTCCTTTTTTAACATCAGTTTTTATGTTCTCCACTTTTCCCTCCACTCTCCTTTAACCCCTCTCAACTATATCCTCTGTTTCATGTCTTAAAATATATATAAAAAACCTTTTATCTCACATTATACCCCACGTAACCACGTGACTTCCTGTACTGACTCTTCTTCCTCCTTCTGCCGATCTACCATCTTCAACTGTTCCGAACCCACATTCATCATACACATTCACGGTTTTTTCTTCAACCTTTTCTTTACCCACCTTACCTAATCTTTAAAAAATAAATAAATAAAATCTTAATTCTTTTAACCTCTCACATTACACATCCGGTAACCACGTGTTCCTCTACCCACTCTTCTTCTTCCTGTAACACTCTTCGAACTACCAGCTTCCTTCTGCATTTGCCGATCCTTATTCACGAACACCTACACGATTTTTCTTCAACCTTTTCTTTACCAATCTTACGCAATCTTAATCAAAAAATAAAAAGCACGGTCACTTAAAATGTTACAACGTCCCCTTTCACACGTGTGGTTCTCAGTATTGTATCATGATTCACTACTCTTCTTCTTCTTCTTCTTCTTCTTCTTCTTCTTCTTCTTCTTCTTCTTCTTCTTCTTCTTCTTGAAAAGACTGTTTTAAATTCTACCTTTCCTTCTTACAAGTCAAAAAGTCCCACTGCTACAACATTTCTTTTTCTCCATTCTCTTAATTCACCTTTATTGCATCCCTCACGTAATCTCTTTAATCGTATCTCTGACTCTAAAAAAATTTAAATCCCAATTTGCAATGTTAGTTCGTGTTCCATCAATCACCCTTTTTTTTTTCCAACTTCAGTGCCAATTCACCCCACTTCCTTAAATCTACCTCCTCCTAACCCCTCACTCTCCTCACCACTCCTATTTTGCCCCACACCCGACCTCTGCTCTTGGCACCTCTTCACTGTCATCTGCTTTAGTATCAGCTCCTCCTCTGTTGTCCCAGAGTGTGTGGTGTTCTAACATCTGTGGGCTCCATTTTATCTTAACAGAGATCTCACTCTCTCAATCAGTACACTCATCACCACAAACATGCTCCTTCCTTCTTCTCAGCACACCTCCCCCTCTTCCCAACCCCTCAAATCTTGTACCTCCTCCTCTTCCCAACCCCTCAAATCTTGTACCTCCCCCACTGCCTGCTTCCTTCTTCAACATACCTCTACTAAGTCTCATTCTTACCTCTCCCCATCTCTCCCATCGTCCTCCTGCACCTTGGTGGTGCCTGCTCTCATTGTCTCACCTCCCTCTCACTTTCTCAAAAACTCCCCCACTCACTGATCTCCTTCATCTCTCCCCCTTCACCCTTCTCCCTCAACTCTCTCCTCTCGCCCTTCTCCCTCCAATCTTCCCCTCACTCCCCCTTCCCAAAGTTCCCCCCCCTCACATCCACAAATATGCCACATTCCCCCACCCTCTCTCTTCCATCTTATCACTCCAAATCCTCCAATTTTCAACTGCCCTCTGCCCTGTCTTTTATTACTCCCCACTGTACCTCAACCCATCACCACCGAGCCTTTTCTCCTCCTCATCCCACCCTCTCCCCAAGCTCTTCTGGAACCACCCACACTCTTTCAAAAACTCTCCTTAACTTCCCCCTCCTCCCTCATCCTACCCTCCCCCTCTCCTCCCCCCTCCCTCTTCCTTAACAGTGTGGACCTCAAACATCCATGGTCTTCGCTCAAATCTTAAAGATCCTTCCATACAGGTTGCCACTGACAAACCAGACATAATCTGCTTCACAGAAACTTTCCACTTTCAAGACGTCTCTGTTATACTGGAGGAGTAAATAACCAGGGACATATACGAAGGAGTCAGACCTGAGCCTTGTCCTGGTGGGGGAGCTGCTCTCTTCATCAAAGACTCTATTCCTCTCTCACTTACACCCCCAGGAATATCTCTGGCTATGGCTTCCCCTCCACTCCCACCTCATGTGGGTGTTGTACCATCCACCAAACAAAAACATGGACCAATTTCTATCCTCTTATCCCAACTCTCTCGTCTTCATATGTGGTGACTTCAACTGTCATCATGCAGTTGGCTGGGTGTGGGTACCTCTCTCACCTGTCGTGGCACTTCAGCAAAAGACTTCTGTGACTCCTTGGGAGTGACTAAATTGTTCAACTTCCCGACCGGAATCTCAAACAATGGTCCTCCATCTCTTCTGGATCTGATTTTGACCAATTTCCATGAAAAGATCTGCTGTTCTTCCTCCACTCCAATCAGTTCATCTGACAACATGCTTATCAAAGCAGACATCTCTCTGGCTGTTATTAGAGAACCACCTCAGTGCTGTCGAGTCTGGCATTTCACTCAGGCTGACTGGTAGGGTCTCCAAGCAGCCATCAAACTTCGAGACCGGTCTCCCATCTCTACTTCCTCCAACATCAACTCATCCAGGGAATTCTTTCAAAAAAACTTGCTCTCTCTCTCATGCACAGATTTATCCCTTCTCGTCTTCAGTTGTCTTCCCATTCCTCCCACCCATGGTACACTGAAGCTTCCGTTGAGGCAGTTTTCCTGAAACAACTTGCTTTCGCGTCATGGAAGGCGAATGCAACTGAAGGCAATTTAAATTCCTTCCACAAAACTCAACAAGTGTGTGTCTACCCTCAGGAAAGCCAGAAAACAACATCTTTCCAATCTCAAGTCTGAACTCTCAAACCTGTCTCCCTCCTACAAATCCTGGTGGCGTCCAGTCAAGTCTGTTTCTGATGTATGCTCCCCCACCATCCCCTCCCTTACCTCAATTGGCCACACAGCTGACACTGCACGTTTAAAGGCTGAATGGTTAAACTCCATGTTTGCTTCTAAATCTTGTGTCCCAAACCCATTGGTTTCTGTAACCACCTTACCCAGTTGTACCCAGCTCTTCCTGGACTCTGTGTCCTTTTCTCCTGATAAGGTGGAGAGCTTACTGTCAAACCTCAACTCAGATTCTGCAACTGGTCCAGACGGCCTCAGCCCACATGTCCTAAAAACCTGCTCCTCTGCTATTACTCACCCTCTCTCTCTTCTATTCACCCTCTCATTTGCTCAAGGCCTTCTGCCATCTGCTTGGAAATCAGCAAACATTACCACTCTGCATATAAAAGGTGCAAAAACAGATCCCTGTAACTACAGACCAATCAGCTTTCTCCCAATCATCAGCAAGGTTATGGAATCCATCATTGCTTCAGACAATAAATCCTTCTTCTTCTCCATGGCTTGATTTCCGATCATCAACTTGGATTAAGACAAGGTCACTCTACCATGGATATGCTGCTTCCACTCTCTCAACAATGGATGGAGATTCTCAATGCGCGACATGAAATCAAAGCCATCTCCCGAGACATATCACGTGCCCTCAATGCAGCACCCTGCCCTGCTCACAAAACTCTCTTCCTGTGGTATCCAAGGACATCTCCACTCATGGCTCGCAGATTTCCTTTCCTGTTGCAGCCAACGTGTGGCCCTTAATGGAGCTTTCTCATCCTCTCTTCCTGTCCAGGCTGGAGTTCCTCAAGGCAGTGTTCTGGGCCCTGTTCTTTTTCTGGTTTTCATCAATGAGCTCTCTGACTCTCTGGAAAATCCTCTTTATCTCTTTGCTGATGACCATTTGCCATACCATCTGTTATCCCTCAGATCAGCAAGCAGCAGCTTCTTCACTCTCTGCAGAGTGTATATTAAAATATACGTGTACATAAAAACTCCCACCCCCCAAAAGTAAACTACATGGGCACTCTTCAACGTCATGACATTGCCAGAAATGCATCTGCTCACATTATTAAATCATTACATGTACATGCACTATGTTTGATTTGAATCCCTGAACCCAGATTCAAAATATTAAACAATTCTGGCTGCCAGACCATGTGTCCGATCAGGTTCAAATTTAAAACATATATTGCACATGTCTACGAGATCATACCTGTGATGTTTCATATCGATTGATGAAGCAGTTCAAGAGAAAGATTAACAAAAGATTTTCAGTCAAACAAATATGGATGCCAGACCTTGTGACCCATTAATTATTCCTGAACACCCTGGTGTCCGCAAGGCTTGTGGAACACGTAAGTGAAATTTCCCCTCGATCTGTCAAGCCATTTAAGAGAATAAGATATTTGAAGATTTCATGTTAAAAACAATATGGCTCCCGAATCACGTGACTAATGACATCATCAATTTTTTTTTGACAATTACAAGTTAGCCCGAGATGACCGTCAAAATTTTTCATGTTGATTGGATAAAGCATTTGACCTATGCGATTATGATGTCACAATGAAGCCACGTGTGACATCATCAAAAAAAAATCCCACTTGCTTCCCATGGGGAGTACTTCACATGTGCCAAGTTTGAATTATTTCCATGAAGCAGTTTTGGAGAAACAGAGGTCCAAAATTTCCCCTTTTTTCCAACATGTCTGCCACACAACATGATCTATGATGTCTTAGTTATCACAAAAAAATTCCACATGAGTAGTCACATCTATCATGAAAAAAAAACCATACCGCCCCGCTTTGATACAACCCCACTTCGATCAAACACCTGACTCACGACGTCCTCTTTTTCAAATGAAATTCAGAATGGGTGGCTGATCACATCTTTCATGTTTCACATTGATCGGATGAGGGGGTTTTTTGTGCAAAATGGCTGCAAGACCAAGTGACCGATTACGTTGAAATTTTCAACCAATATTCCCCATGCCAAGTTGACCATACTAAAAAAAATATATATTTTTCTGAAACTGCTTCGCCTTTCGATGGAAGACTTTGCAGTGTTGATCCACTACACTTGCAGCATACATATGACTTAACAATGACATTATCAGTCATATGATGTGGCAGCCACATTTGTTTCAAGGAAAATATTAAGAAATTATATTTTGGAAAACTGATGTAGCAGTCAATGCAAAACTTTGTAGTTGTGATCTACTGCTCTTGCTCCATGTAAAGCAACATGTTTCACATTGATCCATCAAGCGGTTTTGGAGAAAAATTTTTTTGCATTTTTGATTTTCAAACTAACTTGGCTGCCAAACCTCTTCTTCTTCTTCTTTCGGCTCACTCCCGTTAGGGGTCGCCACAGCGGATCAACCGTCTCCATTTCGCTCTATCCTCCACATCTTCCATTGACACTCCAACCACCCGCATGTCCGCCCTCACCGTATCGATGAACCTCTTCTTTGGCCTTCCTCTTCTCCTAATGCCTGGCGGCTCAATCTTCAACATCCTTCTCCCGATATACTCCGCTTCCCTCCTGTGCACATGTCCAAACTATCTCAATCTCGCCTCTCTCACTTTGTCTCCAAACCGTCCTACCTGCGCTGTCCCTCTAATATACTCATTTCTTATCCTGTCCATCCTCATCACTCCCAACGAGAATCGCAGCATCTTTAACTCTGCCACCTCCAGCTCCACTTCCTGTCTTTTTGTTAGTGCCACCGCCTCCAAACCATACAACATAGCTGGTTTCACTACCGTCTTGTATACTTTCCCCTTCACTCTTGCAGCTACCCTTCTGTCACAAATCACTCCTGCAACTCTTCTCCACCCACTCCATCCTGCCTGCACTCTCTTTTTCACTTCTCTCCCACACTCTCCGTTACTTTGGACAGTTGATCCCAAGTATTTAAACCCATCCACCTTCCCCACCTCAACTCCTTGCAACCGCACCATACCACCATCCTCCCTCTCATTTACGCACATGTACTCCATCTTACTCCTACTGATTATCATTCCCCTTCTCTCCAGTGTGTACCTCCACCTCTCGAGGCTCGCCTCAGCCTGCTCCCTACTCTCCCTACAGATCATGATGTCATCCGTGAACATCATAGTCCAACATGGGTGCCAAACCATGAGATTGAAAATATGGAGTCCGCCCATGATATGGTAGAGAAGCATGTGTGTGAAGTTTCGTTTTGATCAGATAAGGTTTGTTTTTCTATCCAATATGGCTGCCACACCACATGACCTATGACATAATCATTTCCACACTGCATGCAGCAATAGTGTTGGATGACACTTGGTAAATTTCGCTTTGATCGAATTAGCGGTTCCAGAGAAAATATGATTTAATATTTTTCTTTAATCCAATATGGCCACCAAACCATGTGACATCAATTATTCTTCATCAACCTAGTACCCCCCAAGCCAATGGGAATAGGTTTGTGACATTTCCCATCAATCTGTCCAGCCACTCTGGAGATTTTTGAAGGTTTTATGGTAATTCCAAAATGGCTGCCAGACCATGTGACCTATGGCATCATAGTTATCAAATGTTATTCGACATGGCTAGGCGATCCTTTTTCTGCAGTTTCACTTCGATCTCTGAAGCAGTTCGGGAGAAGAAGATTTTTTTCCTTAAAAACAAAACAATAAGGCTGCCAAACCACATGACTGATGATGTCATAAAAAATGTTTTCTGTCAACCAATCTCTCCCGAGATGAACCTCACAAGTTTTCATACGGATCGGATGCAGTATTGTTCGTGTCGAATTTTAACCGGGATACCACTTCACCGATGACGTCAAAGTTAAATCACTCATATTCCCCATGCAGAGCAGTTGCCAGGTGCCAAGTTTCATTTTTTTTAACTTGGTGCGGTTTCAGAGATACAGAGGTCCAATTTTTTTCCCTTTTTCCAACATGGATGCCACACCACATGACCTATGACGTCATAATTATCATACACACATTCTACATGAGTCCCCGCACCTATGGTGAAAATTTTGTGTCAATCGGATAAATGGTTGCAGAGAAAACAAAGAAAATTAGCATGGACAGACGTACGGACAGACAGACAACCCAAAAACATAATTCCTCCAGCGACTTCGTCATCAGCGAAGGCATAAAAAGCAAAATAAAATACGTGAAGGCTTACGACAGCACCAACATGCTGGACGTCTGGTTTTCCTAATTAAAATTATGGGTGGAGTCAGGCCAGCTGTCCAGCCCAGAGGTTTTGACCAGAAGGCTTCAGATGCATGCAGAGAGCTTCATTACATTTTTAATACATAGGATTCTGACAAATATGGCGATGCATAGCCCTGTGTATTTAACATCACACCTGTTATGCAAGGTTCTCAAACAAACGAATGCACATCGTGCTTGGAAACACAAAGCAAGAGTTTAAATAAAAAGACTCTTCCCATGTCCTTTCGTCAGACTGCTTGGGGTGAGGTGTTCTATGAATTATTTACAGCTTGCCTAAGGATGGACACAAACTTGTTGCATGTGTGTCCATCCTGAGGCAAGATATTAATTGAAGATAATGATGAGTTTCACAATTGTGAAGTATACAGGTTATAACTTTTCATTCAAACTTCCCCATGTTCCAATATGTTTACAATTCAGCATGCATTGAATCCCCGCTTTCAAGGATGTACAACGTTTTATCTACCCGCATCAATCGTTGCTTTCTATCTATCCCGCAGCAAAACACTCCAATAGTTTTTTTCTTGAAATAACTGAAGTCCTCTGCTTGTGGGACTGCATCACAGAGACGGTTGAATTGCATTCTTCCCTTGAGGGTTTAAAACAAGAGGTGCACTACCATCTCGTTTCATCCCACATCCCTACCCACAAACTTTTCTGCCCATACTGATGCTGCCAAACTGAACTCAACATTTCTAGTTGCAGGTAACTGTTGTCCTACTCCTACTCTCACTCTCTCATCCCCCAACCCCCCCTTCTCTCTTTCTCTCCTCCCTTCCTCTCACTCCCTCTCCTGTCTCTCTTTCTTTGTCTCTCTCTTCCCCCTTCCTCTCTCTCCTCCTCCCCCCATCTCTTCGTTCTTTCCCTATCTGGTATTGTCGAAACATGGCCACACTGGCCCTTTGACCAAATGTCACCTCACTCTTCTATAAGCCAAGATCTTGTATAAACAATATGTCTTTGGGGTTGGGGGAAGGTGTCAGATATTTATTGAATGAGGATGAAATCTTCACAGTGCTTTGATTTGCTGACAGTACATTGTTAAATGTACTCATGCATAGTGCACCTGGGTTTTCTCACTTGATCAGCATCACCAGGCATACATATAGGAGATGAGCTGTGCTTAATGATGTGTGTGGTGTAGAAGTGCAGAAAAACATGTGAAGTGAAATACAAATTAACAGTTCAGAATAAAAAAAGCCAAAAAAACTACAAGAAAGCGCGATAATGTTTGCCTACACCTGTATGTCCTGATTTTACAATAGAAATATGCACGTTACATTTAAAATAAAAAATTAAAAAAAAAGTGATCATTAGTAACAGGTGCATAAACAAGCAGTGATGACCAATCACAAAGCTAATGAAAGCTTACCAATGAAACTATCCAGGTTCATATTGCAATCCTGACCAGTTTCAGATTTGCAGAACCATACATAATAGGTGTATGTAGAAGTTCAAGCATGGGATGGAAAGGCTGCATGACAAATGCTTCCTGTCAACGAACAAGACGTGGTCACAGGAGGGAGCTTTGTGTGCCATCTGGATGGCGGAATAACCCTCGAGCTCACATTATGACCCAGATTTTAAAGTTGTGCAGTCAACCAAATACATCAGCTTGCAGCATAAACTGGAACCTTCAAACCAACATACTTAGCTCCATGCAAATGGCTGAGTACATCAAAGCTTCTTAGATTTTCCAAGTTTGTGATAAGGCTGAAAGCATATCATATGCTCAAACCCTAAAGTATAGCCTCATCATAAAATGGACCCAATAAACCATTTGGGTTCTGAAAAGACAAACTTTATGATGTTAACATGCACATAAAATAGGTGTGTGTGTGTGTGTGTGTGTGTATACAGAATAAAGCAGAGTTTTCCAGTATGGTTTATGGGTTCATGGACCCAATCATGCTGGAAGCTGAACTTTGTTGTGTGCAATGTAGGTGTGTTTGTATGTGCATGAGTGAGTGTGAGTGCACGAGCATGCGTGCGTGAGCAGAGCGTGTATGTAGGTTAAAAAAAGAAGCTAAATCAAAGCTGTCCAGAAACGCATTGTGCCCAGTATGGTAAAAGAACAACCTTGAAACAGAAACAGCAACCGGACCCATGAAACATAAAGGAAATTTATCAATTACATGAATCACTCAGAGAAAGATGACTTGCTTGCAGCAAAATAATTATTGGTGGAGTTAAAGTCCCTCACACAATCGAAAGGTTGTTACTCGCACTTTAAAGTGGCAGAAACCGCCTTGCAATTGTGAAATAGTCACGATTAGTTCAGCTTGGCAAAGCAACTTATTTGATGCGTGAATTAAACGAGACAACATGGAATCTATACGTTGGACCTTCTCAGTAAAAAAAGGAGAGAAATATTTTTATGGTCACTGTCGATTCTCACACATCGTCGATTCAAAAAGGCATTGGAAGTGTGATTATTTCTCATAAAAAACGTGGTAATTAGACACAAATCCCAGTTGAAAAAAAGAAAGAAAAGACTTTCAATACGTGGAATGAAAGTGGGATTTGAAGAGCAGATTGCAATGTTCGTGACCTAGATTAAAAAGAATTACAGTCTAAATGCTGAGTTGTGTGGGCCAAATGAAGCCTCACCAGCGTGTCGATGTGCGCACCGTTTGTGCATATTAAACTAGCGAAGATTCTCCTTCAAGGGCATGGGAGGCAATGCATACAGAGGCAGATTAATACGGAAGACAGCGTGTCATCCAACTACAATGGATAAATAAAACAATGAGAAGCATAAACTCATGGTGTTATGGCGTGTGCTGTATACACCAAGGCGAAACAAAGTACCAAAACCAAATGACTGATTTTTCGCAAGGTGGTGAACCAACATCATCTGCTGCGTGTCGAATTGCCATGAATTATGGCTGCACCATTTGTGATCATGCATAAAAGCTTATTTTAGGTTATATAGTTTCCTGCATGCTGTGACATCGACTGAAGTCAGCTTTGTTAAACATGTCAGTGAAAGATGGATCTTGCCCAGTCCTCCATAAATGGTGGCTTTCTGCTCTGGTAATTTGTTAGGTAAAGTGGACAGCAGTTTGAAGTCCACACAGACAGTGAAACCAGTGAAATCAGAACCACTGTCCGCAGGTTAATGGTGCTGTCAACACCGAATCCATCTATCACGATGAAAACTAAAAAGTTTTGCCATTTCTATATCGAACATACTCATTCGCGCTGTGAAAGAATCCAAATCAGAACAGACGAAGGAGCAATTATGGAACATGTCCTAAAGTTTGGGATTGATGCTAAGATCGTATGGAAAAGGTGACCTCTGCAACGAATGCCTTAAAAATGTGAACATCATGGCCGTTAATGACAGAGTGGGGCATGTGCATATAGTATGCACAATTGTATGGACGTGTTTGTGTGTCTGTGTATGCAAGTATGTATGTGCAATCAATGATTGATGTGCCCTTCGAATGTACCTTGAGCTGGTGACTTGTCTGCCAGCAACAGTTGACCGATGGTAAATATTCCATGTTGTTGTTCATTAAAGAGTGTGGGAGATATATATATATATATATATATATATATATATATATATATATATATTTTTTTTTTAATCTTGAACAAATTACAAACCAGAAGGGCGCTCAGTAGAGCACATACATCGGGCACGCAATGCCTGATCCAGTAGAACATATAGGGCCCAAGAAATTTTTGAATGAGAAGGGCACTTGGTATGGCGCATACCTCTGCCACGCAATGCCTGATTGAGTAGAACATACCGGGGCCAATAATTTTTTTTAAATATCATGCTATATATTGGTTTGGCCCTATCTCTCAATGGTGAAAAATCACCTTAAAAATTCTAGTAACCGGATTCGGATCCGGATATTCATCAAAATCTATTCAGTTTGTTCTTGTCACACACCCAAACTGCCAAAACAATTTCATCCAAATCCATCCAAAACTTTTTGAGACATTCTGCACACAATCAAAGAAGAAAAAGATGTCATGCAGAGCACGATACAATGCAAAATCCACCCCCCTCTCCAAAGGTTGCAATGGATGCATCAAATTGTCCGTTCCATTAAGATTAAAATCGACAATCTTCATCAAAGCTCAGGTCAACCAGATGAAAATGTAATATTTTTCAGATTGGAATTGATGATTTTAGAAATTTGACCTTGAGTTGACCTTTGACCTTTTGACATCAAAAATAGTTGCTTTCCGAATTCAGTGATGCACGATGCGATGGCTGCTTATTTCTCAGGTTAATCAGATGAAAATTGACGAATTTTCAGATGAAATTTGATGATTTTAGAAGTTTGACTTTGAGTTGACCTATGACATTTTGACCTCAAAAATAGTTGCTTTCCCAATTCAGTGATGGACTATGCTAATCTTGTTCAAATTTCAAGTCAATCGGATGAAAAATGACGATTTTAGAAACTTGACCTCAAGTGGACTTTTGACCTTTGAGCTCAAAATCAATAGGCTTCTCAGATGGCACGACCTCTACAACTTGGTAAAGTTTCATGATGATCGGTTTAGAATTGTGACCTGTAGGCAATTGACAACCAAACAAACAAAAAACTAGAATACCTTGTGAGAGCACGATACTTGCAAAATCCATAAAACAAATTTGACCTCAAAAATAACTGGTGGTTAAATTCAATGACCAAATATGCAACTCCATTTCAAATTTCAAGTCAATCGGATGAAAGTTGAAAATTGTAGAAATTCGGCCTATGTTGACCTCAAAAATAATTGGCTGGTTTAATTCAGTGAGCTGAAATATAAATTTTCTTGAAATTTCAAGTCAATCGGATGAAAATTGAGGATCTTAGAAATACTAACTTGGTTGTTGACCTTGGGCCTATGTTGACATTTTGGTCGATGTTAAGCTCAAAAATAATTGGTGGTTGAATTCAGTGACCTGACATATAAATCCTCTTCAAATGTCAAGTCAATCAAATGAAAATTGAGGAATTTAAAAATCTCACCTAAGTTGTTGACCTTTGGCCTATGTTGACCTTTTGGTCTATGATGACCTCAAAAATAATTGGCTAATTGAATTCGTTGACCTGGAATATAAATCCTCTTCAAATTTCAAGTCAATTAGATGAAAATTGAGGATTTTAGAAATCTCACCAAAGTTGTTAACCTTTTGACCTTTTGACCTCAAAAAACAATAGGCTTCTTCCTTTTGACAAACTCTACCATGTTGTGAAGTTTCATGAAGATCAGTTTAAAATTGTGACCTGTCGGTGACAAACAGACAGCCAAACAGAAAAACAGACAGAATAACAAAATCGACGAACCAATATACTTGAAAAATCTTCGATTTTTCAAATAACAAGAAAGATGTCATGCAGACCACGATACTTGCAAAATATATAAAATAAATTTGACCTTAAAAATAATTGGTGGTTGAATTCAATGAGCAAATATGTAAATCCTCTTCAAATTTCAAGTCAATCGAACGAAAATTAACAATTTTAATAGTCTGGCCTATGTCGACCTCAAAAATACTTGTTTCGTTGAATTCAGTGACCTGATATGTAAATCCGCTTCAAATTTCTAGTCAATTGAGGATTTTAGAAATCTGATAAAGATGTTGACCTTTGGCCTTTGATTAAATTTTGACCTTAAAAATAAATATGATTCTGTTGAACCACCAACTCCACCATGTAGTGAGGTTTCGTGAAGATCGGTTTAAAATTATGACCTCTAGACGATTAAAAGTGAGTGGACAGACAAACAAACGGACAGATGGATTTAAACATAACCTCCTTAGACCTTCGTTGGCAGAGGTAATTATTCTATAAATTGCATGTTGCAAGTGGTCTGTTGTTCTTGCATATTCTTTTCACCAGGTTACATCGAATGCTATCCTAGAGTGTGGTTCCATCAACCCATCCATGGGGACCATACTCTGTGTAGACCGTTGGTGCTGCCTAAGCAGTCTCCTTGGCTATTGGGCACAATCCTGGACGGGTTGCTACTCCGACACAGGATACCAGCAAGCTGGCACTCATTTTGCCGAGCTCGGAAGGATGACAGGCAGAGTCAACCCCACCTGGTGTTAATTCAACAGGTAGTGGGATTTGAACTCAGGATCCTAGGATCCCAAGCCCACCACGCTAACCATTAAGCCAACACCAGGCATGGAGTGTGGTTGTTGGGTGGGAATATGTTCTCTACCCCAAAACAAAATCACACTCCCATGGATTTGCACGTCAGATATGTCAGATATCTTATCCATCTTTGGGTAAGAAAGGCAACCAATGTGTGTGTGTGTGTGTGTGTGTGTGTGTGTGTGTGTGTGTGTGTGTGTGTGTGTGTGTGTGTGTGTGTGTGTGCATGCGTGCGTGCGTGCACATGTGTGCTGAGTGCATTTCTCGACCAAATATTATATCTGCAATGAGGTTCAGTTTTATCTTCATTCAGAATTAGCATGTAATACATTTTAATGTTCGGATATAACGTTGAAAGTAATTTTCAACAAATAAAATATTAATCTGAGAATCATATTTCGCTTTTGGATGATGTATTATTTCATTTTAATTTAGAGACAATGTTTGCATCAGTAAAAGTTAAACTTCTATTTCAGCATCAGTAAAAGTTAAACTACCTGGTATCAGTGTCAGTGTAGACATTCAAAGCACAGCATCCAAAAGCAATGTCATGTACCACGCTATCAAAGACCGTAGCTTTACAGCCGCATCCTCAGCACGGTAATAGTGAGTAATACAGCCATTGGTTTTCATTACAGCCACCCGTGTTCACATCTCCATGACTTAGTGGCTACAACCATCATAATCAAAACAAAATCAAAATCATGGTCTTCTGAAAGTTCATGCGAATATTTTTCATCAACTCACCGCACTACGCATGTTAAAAATACCACTTGTAAGAGGATTTTACGACGCAATGAAGGCGCAAGTGGTTTAAAATGTCGCACAGCTCATGGCTGATGGAACAATATAATATAATGGATAAAATGATTTTTCTCAACACTTTGTGCAGCAGACTGAGGACATCAGGTTGGCAGGAGAGCAATTTGTGCCACTTTTCAGCACCAACAAGTCCAAAAAATCTCAAACTCTTTAATTGCAATGCAGACAATGTCGAACCTTAATGCATTATTGAGCACATGTCGGATTATCACCAACATGCTGAATTCTTCCTCTGGGAAGAAATTTGCAAACTTATTCACTTTTTACTTGCTTAAAATTAATGGATAATTCAATCTTTCATCTCATCCAAATTGAAGCACCATAACCTCGGTAAGAGGGTCCACCTTTCTGTATTTTCCTTTTGTGGGGAAAAAAATTAGTGAAGTGTTGAATAATTATAAATACAGTTTTCATTGTGTTCAAATTGCACCGATATTGATCTAAGGCTCATGGACAAGCTTGTACATGTATCACATGTAGGACAGAGACACAAGTAGACATCAATGTACTTTTTACATGAATTACAAGGGTATTACTAACAAGGGCAAGGGCTGGTCGGGAAACTAACTAGACTGGAAACTGGCTTCATGATAGGAAGCAAATAGTGGCTATGAGTGGGAGGATGTCTGGCTGGGAGGATGTAAGTCGTGGCTCCTCAAGGATCAGTACTCGGACCATTGTTATTCAAAATTTACATCAACGATCTGGATCGTGGGGTTAAACTTTCTAGATTTGGAGATACACAAAGCTTGGAGGAAAAGTAGATAGCAGAGAGGGAGGTGATCAGATTCAGGAAGGTCAAGATACTTTAATAGATGAGGCAAAAGATTGGCAGATGCAGTTTTAAAACAAAAGGAAATGTAAGATGCTGGGGATGAGTAAGAGTAATAACCAAAATAGGGACTACATAATGCAAGGGGTAGCCTTGGAACTTGTCACACAGGAACTTTATACATTGGGAAAGGAGGCAATTATGAGGGGATATGTCAGAGATGTTTAAGATTATGAAGGGTATCGACAAAATAAGTAGAGTAGAGTTCTTCAGCAGAAGAGACATTGACAGCACCAGGGGCCATAGCCTGAAGGTAAAGAAGATGAGAGTTAGGATAGCATTAAGACAGGGGTCTTTCAGTCAGAGAGTAGGTGATGCATGGAATGGTCTCCCGACAAAGGTCATGGCAGCAGAAAGAGTAGACAGGTTGAAATTGGAATTAAATAGGTACCCAGAAGAAACGGAGATGGAGGAGTACAGGAATATTTGTAGGATTTGGAGGTAGATGTTGGTAGATGTGGATGAGTGCTGTTAACTGGTGTTGGTGTCGTGCAGGAATGATTAGCCGAATGGTCTTCTCCTGTGCTGCCAAAGTTCCTTGTTTTATTTCTTCTTGTTGTATTAGGAGACAGTGGACAAACATAGTATGGCAGATGGGATTTGAACATGGATTCCCTCCAAAATGAGCCAGGTGATCAGATGAGCTCTGCCTTTTCTGAGTATTTAATCGGATATGTGCAAAATAAATCCCAAGTTGCTCTGAGGGTCAGAACAGTGAACCTCAGAGTGTGGACTGGTGGCACCTTGAGAGCAGCTCAGGTGTGCATTACACTCTACCTGAGTATTTAGTGAAGCAAAGAGGTTTTTTTGTTTCAAAACTAAACCCAATTTAACAACATTTCTATTATTGGTATATTATATTTCCGAACTATATACAGTGGGGAGAACAAGTATTTGATAGACTGCCGATTTTGCAGGTTTTCCCACTTACAAAGCACGTAGAGGTCTGTAATTTTTATCATAGGTACACTTCAACTGTGAAAGACGGAATCTAAAACAAAAATCCTGAAAATCACATTGTATGATTTTTAAATAATTAATTTGCATTTTATTGCATGAAATAAGTATTTGATCACCTACCAACCAGTAAGAATTCCGGCTCTCACAGACCTGTTAGTTTTGTCTTTAAGAAGCCCTCCCATTCTCCACTCATTACCTGTATTAACTGCACCTGTTTGAACTCGTTATCTGCATAAAAGACAGCTGTCCACACTCAATCAATCAGACTCCAACCTCTCCACAATGGGCAAGACCAGAGAGCTGTCTAAGGACATCAGGGACAAAATTGTAGACTTGCACAAAGCTGGGATGGGCTACAGGACAATAGGCAAGCAGCTTGGTGAGAAGGCAACAACTGTTGGCGCAATTATTAGAAAATGGAAGAAGTTCAAGATAACAGTCAATCTCCCTTGGTCTGGGGCTCCATGCAAGATCTCACCTCGTGGAGCTTCAATGATCATGAGAAAGGTGATATGAGGGATCAGCCCAGAACTACACGGCAGGACCTGGTCAATGACCTGAAGAGAGCTGGGACCACAGTATCAAAGAAAACCATAAGTAACACACTACGCCGTCA
Organism: Eptatretus burgeri; assembly: GCF_056783735.1. Lineage (NCBI taxonomy): Eukaryota > Metazoa > Chordata > Myxini > Myxiniformes > Myxinidae > Eptatretus > Eptatretus burgeri. Next base: position 52,713,926 of record NC_140964.1, read on the forward strand.
TGGATAAAATCCTGCAGCGCACACAAGGTCCCTCTGCTCAAGCCAGCGCAAGAACATGCCTGTCTGAAGTTTGCCAATGACCATCTGGATGATCCAGAGGAGGAATGGGAGAAGATCATGTGGTCTGATGAGACCAAAATAGAGCTTTTTGGTTTAAACTCCACTCGCCGTGTTTGGAGGAAGAAGAAGGATGAGTACAACCCCAAGAACACCATCCCAACCATGAAGCATGGAGGTGGAAACATCATTATTTGGGGATGCTTTTCTGCAAAGGGGACAGGACGACTGCACCGTATTGAGGGGAAGATGGATGGGGCCATGTATCGCGAGATCTTGGCCAACAACCTCCTTCCCTCAACAAGAGCATTGAAGATGGGGTGTGGATGGGTCTTCCAGCATGACAACGACCCGAAACACACAACCAGGGCAACTAAGGAGAGGCTCCGTAAGAAGCATCTCAAGGTCCTGGAGTGGCCTAGCCAGTCTCCAGACCTGAACCCAATAGAAAATCTTTGGAGGGAGCTGAAAGTCTGTGTTGCCCAGCGACAGCCCCGAAACCTGAAGGATCTGGAGAAGATCTGTATGGAGGAGTGGGCCAAAATCCCTGCTGCAGTCTGTGCAAACCTGGTTTAGAACTCCAGGAAACGTCTGATCTCTGTAATTGCAAACAAAGGTTTCTGCACCAAATATTAAGTTCTGTTTTTCTGATGTATCAAATACTTATTTCATGCAATAAAATGCAAATTAATTATTTTAAAATCATACAATGTGATTTTCAGGATTTTTGTTTTGGATTCCATCTTTCACAGTTGAAGTGTACCTATGATAAAAATTACAGACCTCTATGTGCTTTGTAAGTGGGAAAACCTGCAAAATTGGCAGTGTATCAAATACTTGTTCTCCCCACTGTACATATATATCTGCATTCAGCTAGTTTTGAACCCATATACCTTAAGGATGCAAGTGCAGTGTATTTATGACTCGGCCACCGCTACACACAGTGTAATCTATCTTGTTCGAAGACTACTTGAATATGCAGCATTAAATAATACACTACGGTCTTTAAAAGAAAGGTGGATGAAAAGGTTAATAATTATTGTCCACAAAAGAGCTTTCATGATTAAAGAAAACACAGCTCACTTTATAATGCACACTCAAAAGATGTAAAATAACGATGCAGGTCATGCCTCTCATCCATGGGTGGAAGACAACCATTACTAAAGTTGTGAAGGCAAATCACCAAGTTAAGGGAAGGAATTTATCTGTAACCATCCCAGCAAAGGTTTATTCACAAGTATTGGCTCCTGTAAGCCCAATTCGTTTGATCAAGTTGAATCAGACTGATCAGCACGGCGGCTTCTGAGGCACACATCACTAACAACACGGATAGCCAGCATCCATGCCCATTCAAAGCCTGTTCTGCTTGGAGTACACACAGAGAATACTGATGAAGGTACCTCTCGAAGTTGAGTTCAATGGGGGAATCAACATTTACTGAGGCTAAAGGCAAAGCATAGATATTGTCATGCTAAATTGGCTTTGAGGAGGAAAGGCTCCTGGATTGTGAAACAGCCCAATAATAGTAATGCCCTGCCTGGCACGGTTATAATTTGGTGTGACCACTTGGGACCAGGCAGGGTCACATTATGCTGTTTAAAACCAATCTGATTGCTCATGGGTGGGGCAATGAGTCAGAAAGTAATTGCTAGTACCCTACTCAGGTGTCTCGTGAAAGTGGGCAAAAATCCTCTTCTGGGCAGCTTGACTGCGAATTCATTATACAACATGATAGGGCCTGGAGGCAGCACTGCAGACATAGGTTCAGCTCAATGAGGATTTATAATTGTGTCAGTGACAAACAAAGTGCATTTTGAATTACTAGTGCGGGCCCGTATGTGTGGGCCCGTACGTGCGTGCCCGTACGTGCGAGCCCGTACGTGCGAGCCCGTACGTGCATGCCCCTATGTGTGTGCCCATACGTGCATGGCTGTACGTGCGTGAAAAAAACAAGAAGAAAAAAAGAAGAAGAGAATTGTCACGTCATTTGTGACGTCATAGCACCGTGTCCTGTTTTTGGTTTGGTAAATAAATGGCCATAACTTGGGAACCACTTGTCCGATTAATATCAAACCTTGAAAAGGCACGTCCACAGGGCCCCAGCAATATACCTGGCAAGTTTCAATTAGATCGGACCAGTGATTGTCGAGAAACAGCGGTCGCAGACACACAGACACACAGACAAGCCGGTAGGCGACATGGGTGGTCGCTATATAATTGCATACTAATCATACAGTTTTTGACGGATCGGGCTGAAAATTTTTGACAAAGAGGTTGATTATAGTGCGCATAAAAGCACGGAAGCCGATTTTTGATTTTCTAAAAAAAAATGTAAAAATATTTTTCGGATTTTTTCAAAAATTTCAAAGTCCCGTTGTTAGGCAACGGTGGCGTACATAGCAACGGTGCTCAAAAGCATACAACTAGATCCAGGTATGAACCTACCAGTCAAGTTTCATCAAAATCGGTTGACTCCTCTGGCCTCCAGAGCTGTCCATTACATACATACAGACAGACGGAAAACCTGAGAATAACGGTAGTCTCGAGACCACCCAACAGACAGACAGACACACAGAGATTGCTGGAATTATAGATGGATGCTCTATATTTGCCTTGAAACACAGTGTGAACTAAAACATAACTCGGTAAGTGCATACCTCTGGCAGGTTGAACAGTTAACGTTTTGAAGCCCACTGATAGGCTGGCTATGCATCCGGACCGAAAGCAAAATCGAATCAACTTGTTCGTCACATGCCAAACTCATGAAACCAAGTACCCGTCCACTACTTTTGAAAGATCATGCCATATATGGTTATTGGCCCTATCTCTTACTGGTGATGAATCACTTAAAAAATTCTGGTAACCAGATCCAGGTCCGGATCATCACCAAAATCTAATCAATTTGGCCCAGTCACATACCCAAATCCATCTCCATCTGAATCCAGTTAAAACTTTTTGAGATATCCTGTTCACAAACAGACAGACAAACAAGGGTGAATACATAACCTCTGTGCACCTTTGGGTGTGGAGGTAACAAAGTTTCACAGCTTCCTTTGAAGGTGATACAGAGCAATGATGTCACATCCCCTACCTCACCAAGGCGACCAAAGATGCTGATAGTAGTTGCAGAGTCCATGGGAAATGGCATAGAGCGGTTGGCATCTGTTGGAAACTGCCTGAAAACAGCCAGGTCAGTCGGACTGCTCAGCATACTTGGTCGTCCAAAATATGGATCTGATTCTTCACCTACAATGCACACATATGGCATCAAAGTGAAAGATTGCACACATATGGCATGAAACAATTCTTCAGCAAGATTTCTCACTAAGATGAACGTGCATGTTTCTTTGTATACAAGGTAAAGGCTCGTGGAAGAGCTAGTACACTGAATGGATCAGGACGTAACAGAACAAAAGGAGAGAGAGAGAGAGAGAGAGAGAGAGAGAGAGAGAGAGAGAGAGAGAGAGAGAGAGAGAGAGAGAGAGAGAGAGAGAGAGAGAGAGAGAGAGAGAGAGAGAGAGAGAGAGAGAGAGAGAGAGAGAGAGAGAGAGAGAGAGAGAGAGAGAGAGAGAGAGAGAGAGAGAGAGAGAGAGAGAGAGAGAGAGAGAGAGAGAGAGAGAGAGAGAGAGAGAGAGAGAGAGAGAGAGAGAGAGAGAGAGAGAGAGAGAGAGAGAGAGAGAGAGAGAGAGAGAGAGAGAGAGAGAGAGAGAGAGAGAGAGAGAGAGAGAGAGAGAGAGAGAGAGAGAGAGAGAGAGAGAGAGAGAGAGAGAGAGAGAGAGAGAGAGAGAGAGAGAGAGAGAGAGAGAGAGAGAGACACCAAAGGCAGATTTGAAGGAGAAAATAGAGGGAGACTTGGACAAATAATGGGTGTGGGGATGCACGAGGGGTCGAGGGGGATGCACGAGGGGTCGAGGAGGATGCAAGGGGTGGACAAGATGTATACAGATATAAACTCCCAGGAAGGAAAAACTGGAACTTTGTAAGGAGGCGTGCTTGGGGTGAGGGAGGGGTTTCACAGGGGTATAAAAATCATGGTTGGGAACGGGGATGGGGGTGAATAGCTGTCTTGAAGACTTGGAGGGGAAGTATGGGATTTAATAGAATGTGGAAGTTGGTTCCACAGGTGGGGGGGGGGGGAGGAAAGAGGAACAATTGAGTGGAGGTGAGCAGTGATCTGCATTTTGGGAGTTTCATTAGAAAGGGCTTGATGGTCGACCATATGTGCTCAACAGAAACCTGGGGTGGGGGCTGGTAGGGTACTCTAATCAAGCTAAAGATGACGGTCTTGTCAGTGGATAGGAGTTCAGGTGTGCCAAGGAAGGAATTTGTATGATGGAGGATGCCCAGTCGGCTGCTGGCTTTGGAGGCCAACTTTGAAATGTGGTCTGCCCAAGGAAGATCATGGCTGATCGTGAGACACAGTTTGAATGACTGAACTTCCTCACGAGAATTGTGAAGAAAGTAGAAAGAAGAGTTGTTTGCTCGACGGTTCTTTTGGAGAGAGATAGGAAGAGTGTGAGATTTGTCTGGATTGAAAGACATTTTTGAAGTATTTGACAAGCTTGTGATTTTGTCAAGGTCTGAAGAGCCTGCCTTTCTGAAGGACGAGGGGTGTCATGACAGAGGGTGGAGTCATCAGCACATGGATATAAAGGGGATTTCCCAGAGTCAGTGAGATGGCTGATGAAGATTACAAATATCACTGAGCCCAGAACACTGCCTTGGGGTACTCCAACCTTGACAGGGAGAGGTGATGAAAGGATTACATTGAGAGCCACACGTTGGCCATGAGAGTAGAGGAAGTCACTAACCCCATACTGGAGTTGGATTTGGATGCCATAGGCAGAGCGTTTGGAAAGCATTGCAGGATTCCAGGCTGCATTGAAAGCTCGAGATATGTTTAGAGAGACGACCCTGGTCTCATGTCTGATGTTGAGGTTTCCATCCATTATTGGGAGAGTAGGAGCAGCATGTCCGGGGTGGAGTAACCTGGACTGAATCTGAATTGGTGATTTGAGATGAGGCTAACGGAGAAAAGGAAGGATTTCACGACCTTGCTGATGACTGGAAGTAAGCTCATAGGTCTGCAGTTAAGGGGATCAGTTTTTGCATGCAATACAGTGATATTGGAATGATTTCCAGCAGATGGAAGATAACCCAGGGTAAATGATAGGGTGAAAAGAGCAGAAAGAGGATGTGCAAGAGCAGCAGAGCAGGTTTTTAGGACATGTGAGCTGATGCCGTCAGGTCCAGTTGCAGAACCAGAGTCGAGCATTTCCAGAAGCTTCTCCACATTCTCAGGTGCAAAAGACCCAGAGTCTGGGTAGAATGGGAACAGAGAGTAAGGGGATGGGGGCACAAGATTTGGAAGCAATTAACACAGAATTGAGGCTTTCAGCCTTCTCACGAGAGGAGTCGGCTGTGGGACCATTTGAAGAGAGGGATGGGGGTGGAGGGAGAGCATACCCCGAAGACAGGCTTAACAAGGCACCATCAGATTTTAGAGGAGGGAGACAAGTTTGAAAGTTCATTCTTGAGGTATTACAGATGTTGTTTTCTGACTCTCCTGAGAGTGGACGCACACTTGTTGTGGTCTTTGTTTAATGAGCTAAATTTGCCTTCGGTCGAGTTTGCTTTCCAGGAAGAGGAGGCAAGTTCTTTCAGAGCAACTGTCTCATCACAGGATTCAGTGTAATATGGGCAGGAAGAAGAGCAGGATAACTGAGGTCGAGATGGAATGGGTCTGTACATAAGAGAGAGAGAGCAAGTGTCTGTGGAAAAATTCCCAGGGTGAGTTAATATCAGGGGCAGTAGATATAGGAAACCAGTCCTGAAGTGAGATGGCTGCTTGCAGTCCCTGCCATTCTGCGTGAGTGAACTGCCAGACCCGCTAGCACTGAGGCAGCTCTCTGAGAATAACCAGAGATGTTGGCTTTCACAAGCATAAGATCAGATGAACCAATTGAAGCAGAGGAAGAGCAGGAGACATTTCCAGGAAGGTTTGTTATCACAAGGAGGGAGGATTTGTCATTGAGAGAAATCCAGGTCAGAAAGTTCACAGATCGAGTCAGGACCATGGAGTCGCAGAAGTCCTTTGCTGAAATGCCATGGCTGGTGAGAGAGGTACCAACACCAAGTTTCATGGTGACAATTGAAATCACCACATATTAGGAAAAGAGAGTTGGGATGAGTGGTTAAACGTTGGTCCATGTTGTCTGAGAGAGAGAAATGTCAATGGAATCATCACTGTTTGGAAGACGGTACAACAACTAGACAAATAAGATGTGGGAGTGGAGGGGAAGTCACAGCCAGAGGTACTCCTGTGGATTTGGAAGTGTAAGATCAGTAAAAGGGCAGTGAGAAATTGAGTTATTGATGTAAAGTACAACTCCACCACAGGGGTGGTGTTCAGGCCTATCAAATGGGAGGAAACAATAGCTGGGGAGAGACAATAGGGCATCAAGGACATCGTTTAGAAGGAAGGATTCTGTTAAACAGATGGTGTCCAGTTTATCAGTGGCAGATTGAGAGATCTGTCATGTTGGAACAGAGACCTTGGATGCTTGAGGTCCACACAGGTGTTGACAGAGGAAGAGGCATTTGGAGGGTGCAGGACTGGGGGAGGGGAGGCCTTTTATGGGCAGGGTGAAAGGGAGGCTTTAAGGGGACATGGTGAGGGGGATAGTTTGAGTGGATGTAGTGCAGGGGAATGTTTGAGTGGGTGTAGTGAGGAGCAAGCATTGATGGGATGGGGTGAAGGGGAAGCATTGAGAAGGTGCGATGAGGAGGGATGCAGAAAGGGGGGACATGAAACTTTGAGGGGGTAGGATGGGGAGCAGGGAGCTGAAAGAGGGGACATGAAGTGGCATGATACTGATTCTCTATTCCCAAATTGGAAAAATGTAGATAACGATGCTGTACTTGCAGGAGGAGCGTTGGTGGACCAGTGCTTAGCTGACACTCAATTTTAGAAAATAATACTTGTGAAGAAGAAGAAGCAGAAGGAGGAGAGAAACACATAGTGGTGAAGAAGAACATGTGGAGTACTCCTGATGGAGATGTTTGTTTGCATTATTATTTTACAAATGTGTGTGTTTGTTTGTTTGTTTGTTTGTGTGTATTAACGAATATCATTGATAAATATATTATGTTCAAGGATTATACCTGCACCGATTCACGTCAGTCTTTAAAACGTTAGCATCAATCGCACCACTCGAACACACACTTCCACATTGGAGACTCGTATCATGAAACCATTCAGCTAATCTCAAGTAAATTACAGCTGATTTGACATGTTTATTTTAAGGGAAACATCAATGTTTAATGATGCTGCCACTTTCCAGCCATCTTGCAAATACCCAGAATGCTTTTGTGCAACTGCGATGTCATTTTTCAAAGCAGTTGCCAGATGAATTGCCTGTACTACTCCAGAAACTTTCAGCCATCTGACATTCTTGGAGTATTATCATGAACAAAAAGTGCAGGCAAACCTCGAACCAACCCCAAACACTTAAACCGTGGACGTCCAAGTTATTCCACTCTCCTCTTTCTCCTGTACAGTTTCCTTCCTACAAATCAAACTCTACAATCTTACACTCACAGTTGACTATTCTTGAATTCGCTTGCAATATAATCATTGAGGAGAACAGCTAATTTATACATTGCACCTTGAGTTGTGACTGAACTATTAATAAGAAAATTGTTCAGTGTACAGACAAGAAGCACAGGCATCACTTGGAAAACCAAGCCAAACAAGAAAAGCAACAAGGGAAATTTAACAACCTCTTCGCATTGATCTCCTTTAAAGTAATGATCTGAATATGGTGGAGGATGTGGAAGTTGTAGAGCATTTTGGAGCAAGTGACCATAACATAGTGTGTGCAATGATTATGTTAAAAGTTTGGGATAGTGGAGTTAGGCTATTAATATTTCAGGAAGGAAAATGTTGAGTGGGTGAGGAGAGAGTGCGACCAATGCATTGGGAGAACCTGTTGGCATTTTGAAGAAATCAAATTTTGTTTTTTTTCTATTTTTTTGTGGGGGCCAAAACACTTCCCTACACCCACTAAGGAATGAATCGGAGATTATAATCTTATGTGATTATAAGATTATAAGAGAGAGAGAGAGAGAGAGAAATAATTATTTAATATTACCTTTCACAGAGCTACAAAGGCTGATGCACAATAGAGCGATTAAAAAGAAAATGCAACTGTTTTTTTTCAAAATTTTCAAATTTTGTTTTCACCTAAAACACTCCTCAGCACTCACTGATGAATTTCTGAAATCCATTTGGCCATCTCTGATAAAAAAAAATGGCGACACGCAGACAGACAGATAGACAGACGAACAGAAAAACATCTCTCTTGCAGTATAGAGAAAATAACAGGACTGGAGTTAGATTTATATCACTATCGGAGTCAACAGAGGCAAGTGCAGAAAATAACAAGGCAAGCCAAAAGAGGCATGAGAAGGAAATGGCTGAGAATATTAAACATAATAGCAAGGCTTTCTTTCAATATAACAGGGGAAAAGAACAGGTTAGGAAAGTGTGGGCCCATTGAAGAAGAGCACCAGGAGAGTGGTGAGTGATTAGAGTGAGACGGCAGGCTTATTAAACAGGTATTTTGCTTCAACTTTTACACAAGAACAGTCAGGAGAATTGCCAATAGCTGAGAGTATCTCTCATTGAGGTGAGGAAGGGCTTTTAGAGAAGATCCACGTTGGAGTGGAGGAAGTAAAGGAACAGCTCGGTAATCTATGAGAAGATAAGGCTCCGGGTTCAGATGATATACGACCGAGAGTATCGAGGGAAGTGGCCGAGCAGGTAAGCGAGATATTAATGGATACTTTCAATAGCTCATTGGAGTCGGGACAGGTACCGGAGGATTGGAGAGTTGCAAATGTAACACCATTATTACCTCCGCCACTGAAGGTGAAGGAGGTTATGTTTTCACCCCTTTCTGTCAGTTTGTCTGTGTGCAGAATATTTCAAAAAAGTTGTGGATGGATCTGGATGAAATTTTGTGGACAGGTTCGGTGTGTGACACGGACGAAGAGATTCGATTTTGGTGAAGACCCAGATCCGGATCCTGGCTACGAGAATTTTAAAAGTGATTCTTCACCATTAAGAGATCGGGCCAAAAACGATATAGAGCATGATATTTTCAAAAATGTATTGGGCCAGATTTGTTCTTGTGGATCAGACATTACGTGGCGGAAGTATGCGCTCTACCGAGTGCCCTTCTCGTTTAAGAAAGGATCCAGAAAATAATTGGGAAACTATAGACCCGTTAGTTTGACTTCAGTTGTGGGGAAGGTGTTGGGAGACATTAATTAAGGACCTGATGAGGAACAATTTAAATAAATACAAAGTAATTAAAGGTAGTCAGCATGGGTTTACAAATGAGAGGCCATGTTTAACAAAATTATTCGAATTCTATGAAGCAGTTTATGATTGGGTGGATGAGGGAATGGCTGTGAACATAGTATGTACATCAAGACTTTCAGAAGGCATTTGATAAGGTACCATGTACGAGGTTATTAGCCAAGGTGAGGGCTGTGGAGTCGCTGATCAGGTGAGTATGTTTAGTTGGGAGGATGTAAGTCGTGGGGTACCTCATGGATCAGTAGTAGGAGTTAGGGCCATTATTATTCCGAATTTATATCAATGATTTGGACAGTGTCGTCAAAGGTAGGCTTTCCAAGTCAGTGTCAAGAGCAGGTGATCAGATTCAGCAAAGTTTCGGTACTTTCATATATTAGGCAAAAGAATGACAGATGCAGTTTAACATCAAGAAAAAAAATTGGTGCTGTGGATGGGGGAAGATAATGAAAATAGAGATTACATGATGTAAGGGACAATCTTGGAGCATGCCACACAGGAGAAGGATCTGGGGGTGGTAATAGATACAGGGGGTAAACAGGCAGCGCAGTTCCAGGCAGCCATAGGTAAAGCAAACAGGGTTTTACGTTGTATTGATAGGGGGTAAAGTTATAAATCAATGGAGGTAGTTTTGACACTGTAGAGGAATTTAGTAGGGCCTAATCTCGAACATTGTGTGTAGTTTTGGTCACCACAACTCAGGAAGGAAAGAGAGGGTTCAGCATAGGGCTACTAGATTGATTCTATAGACAGAGTTATGAGGAGTGGCTGAAGAAGATAGGATCTTACATCTAAGAAAGGAGGCGGTTACAAGAGGATATGATGTAGATGTTTAGGATAATGAAAGGTATTGACAAAATAACTGCAGAAAAGTTCTTCAGCAGAATAGACAGTGATAGGACCAGGGGACATAGCCTGACAGTAAAGAAGAGGAGCGTTAGGACGGTAGTATGACAAGGATCTTTCACACAGAGAGTAGTTAATGCTTGGAATATTCTCGCTGGAAATATAGTGGCAGCAGAAACAGTAGATAGGTTTAAATTGGAATTAGATAGGTACCTAGAAGTATTGGAGATAGGGTGGTATACAGATATTGGCTGGACTTGAAGGTAGCTTGAGAATGGATGGGTGATTGTGTACATATGCGATGTCTGTCAAAAGGTTTCATCCAGGGAGTGTGTGGTCGGTTATATACGAGTAAATAAAAGTCATCGCTTCTCTGACAAGAACATTAAGAGAAAGAGGGGGGGAGCAGGGAGGTGGAGAGAGAGTTGGGAAGGGGAAGAGAGAGGAGGAAGGGAGGGAAGGAAGTGAGAGAGAGAGAGAGAGAGAGAGAGAGAGAGAGAGAGAGAGAGAGAGAGAGAGAGAGAGAGAGAGAGAGAGAGAGAGAGAGAGAGAGAGAGAGAGAGAGAGAGAGAGAGAGAGAGAGAGAGAGAGAGAGAGAGAGAGAGAGAGAGAGAGAGAGAGAGAGAGAGAGAGAGAGAGAGAGAGAGAGAGAGAGAGAAAGAAGGGAAGCAAGAGAGAGAGAGACGTGTGTGTGTGTGTGTGTGTGTGTGTGTGTGTGGGTGTATGTGTGTGTGTGTGTGTGTGTGTGTGTGTGTGTGTGTGTGTGTGTGTGTGAGAGAGAGAGAGAGAGGTGTGTGTGTGTGTGAGAGAGAGAGAGAGAGGGAGGGAGAGAGAGAGAGAGAGGGAGAGAGAGAGAGAGAGAGAGAGAGAGAGAGAGAGAGAGAGAGAGAGAGAGAGAGAGAGAGAGAGAGAGAGAGAGAGAGAGAGAGAGAGAGAGAGAGAGAGAGAGAGATAAGAAGGAAGAGTGAGGAAGGGGAGAGGGGGGGGAGTAATGTAATGGGGGGCGGAGGTTAATCAGCTTGGTCTATCCATCCATACATCCCCTCATCCATCCCTTCTGTCTATCCCTTCTATACATCCATTCCCTCCATCCCTTTCATCCATCCATACATCCCTCAATCCCATCCATCCATTCCCTTCATCCATCCCTCCCCTCCACTCATCTATCCCTTCCCTCCACCCATCCATCCATCCATCAATCAATCCTTTCCCTCCATCCATCCCTTCCATCGTTTCCCTCTATCCCTTCCCTCCATCCATCCATCAACTTCTCCCATCCATCCATCCCTTCTCTCCATCCCATCTCTTTCCTCCATCTATCCATTCCTTTCATCCATCCCTTCTCTCCATCCCATCCATTTCTTTCCTCCATCCATTCATTCCTTCTATCCAAATGTTAATAAGGAATGACAAGCTTGGCACCGCATGATACTGCGGGGAACAACACAGGCAGTTGATCATGTAGATGGATAGTGCAGAGGGACAGTGTGGCTTGCAGTGTGGCCAACTGGCTTAAGCACTCAAGGAAGCACTCCAACAAAATGGTTGATGAGGAACGGCTGGCTTGGCAAGCGATGAATGATCCGTCATGTGAGTAAATACCTCCTGGAGATGCCAAAATGTCAAATATGGCTGAATTGGACAAATGAACACTTTTTCTTAGAAGTCAGAACTGCTGATAAGTTCAATTCTGGAGTTTTAATTTTGTAATTCGGCTCAGTTTAAGAGATTCTCGAGGTTATGGCTTGTGCGGAAATGAAAGTCATGAACGCTGGCGTCTCTGGCCATTTATAAGCATTGCAATGTATCCAGAGATTCATAGCTATGATGAACATGCATTCGATAATTTGAGTGAAGAAAGTGAAAAATAAAACCATTAAGAAATCGTTGTGGTCTGTTCCAACTCAAGACATTGTTAATATAAGCAGGCCAAACAAAATGGTGAATTAAGATCCCAGTGAGGGAGAGCAAGGTGTCCGAGGATGCGCCTGATAAAGGATATAATTAAATAAATTAAATTAAATAATTAACTTCAAAAGGGGTGTTTTAATTAACCCAAGCACCCAATTTGCACTCATACACTTCCTTCGAGTTCCCTTAATATGCATGCAAAGTATCCGGCTGCTAGGTTTCATGGTCTTGGAGTTATGGAGGAGACTCTGACTCTGACTCACACACACACACACACACACACACACACACACACACACACACACACACACACACACACACACACACACACGGACACTCTGATATTTATTAGTATAGGTTCTTCAACCTAAAACTGCCTTCTACCACCATCACCCCCACCCCTGCCCCCCTCCAAAAAAACAACAACCAAGAAAATAAAATTTATTAATAAAAAGAATACATTTTCCCTCCCCCACCCCCCCCCCCAATTTTATATTTTAAATACCCAGGTGATATTCCTGAGCTTGTCACATTTTTCTCATTCCCATTCCTCCCTCCATACCCCCTATTATATTGAGTCGTTTGTTTGACGGATTTATGACACCACGTACAAGAAGCAAAAAGCGGGGTTAAGCAATAGCTTCACATCTCTGTCTGTCTATCTATGTATATGTCCACAAATGTCAGTTTATGATCCAGGAACAGTTTAATTTCAATTGAGTGTTATATTTTGAACACGAATCATAGCAGTCATTGGAAAACGAACCTATAGTTTAGCAGAACTTTGACTGAATTTGTGAGATAATTTATTTCATCTTTCTGCCTGCCTGTCAGTCAATTGAAAATTATTCCAAAGAGGAAACTTAATTTTTAAGGACGTCATAATTGACACAAACAAGAAGTAGGGAGAATTTATGTAATGTGTTCAATAAGGTGGTGTGATTTATGCTGCGTCAACGGCGATAAACTTCCAAATTTTTTTTCCAACAACCTTTAAAAGCTTTATGTTATTTTGATTTCAATATGTGTGTGTGTGTGTGTATGTATATATATATATGTATATATATATATATATATATATATATATATATATATATATATATATATATATATAAAAATATATATCTTGTTACGAATTCGTGCCCGCCGGCGTGCGATCGGCCGTTTTCCACTAATAGCAGCCGCGTCGCCCACCAGACAGACAATTCAGTCGTGACCCTCCTGGAACGATCGACAGGAACCAGTCACGGGTGGGGGTTTAACCTCACCACAGCCCAGTCCACATTCTACCCACACGAAATAGGGTCACTCGCCGAATATTGAAATACCTAAGTACTCGCGCGGGTAACCTACCGAGGGGCCGTACCTCGCCGCAGGTCGGCTTGGGACACGAACCGCTTAAGCGGTCCGTTCCGTTCTACAGCAATAACTGAGCGGGTATTTTCGCCGACCTCGACGGATCCGATTCTCCTTACCGGGTGTTTAAAACCCAACTAATTATTCCGCGATGCAAGATGGCATTTTCAATGGGGAAAGAGGACGCAACGAACGGGATACATTTCACAAGCAAGGACATTTATGACAACTAAGCACGTATGTACAGCCAGGCAGTCATGAACGTATGTACAAGCAACAAATAGAAAGCGTTACCACCGAATATGAGCAATGTACAGTCACTTATACAGGTCTACTTATAGGGACACGGCGCCACAGCAGTCATACAAAAACAAAAGGAAAGACCTCCCCATAGGCAGGGAGGTAGACGGGGTCCGTGGACCTTTATGGCCGTGAGCCTTGGCTGAGCGAATAGGCCCACGAGACCGATGAAGGTTACCTGTCCCCCCCCCCTCGGTGGTCGGCGAGTCGTGATGCCCCATCCCCATGGCAGCTAGCGTGGCCGCGCTTGATTCCGGGCCTCTCGCGTGGCCGGCAAGCTCTCTCCGGCGCTCCTCGCCCAGATGCACAAGTTTGCACCACACAGCCGGCAGAGCTGCGCCTTCAGTCCGCGTCTCTGATGCGTCGCCCCGACTCGTCACCGGCCCGCGCCTCCAACAACAGGACGCTCCACAGGACCACCAGGAGACAGGGGAGGAAATCATGCACCACAGGGAGAACGCTGGAGCATGAACCAAGAAGAAGAGAGAAGCCCCAAGAGGTGGACCAGCGCCAACAAGACCAAGAACGAGAGGGAGGGAGGGAGAGAGAGAGAGAGAGAGAGAGGGGAGCCTCACGTGCGGTCCGCCTTAAATAGCGCGGGGCTCCGCCCTTTGCTCCACCTTCTTTTGAGAAGCTTCTTCCAAAGAGGGGTTCCTCCCCTTTTTCGGCCCCACGCCGTGCATCCACCAATTGGGAGCGAGCGCCTCGCCGCTTCTCGTGCCAGCCTTGGCACCGCAGAGGGGTGCGAAAACCCGCGCACTAGCGCAGGTTTCCTTGTTGGACTTTACCCTGTGTTCTCGGACTCCTTTTTGGCGCGAAAAGGGTCGTAGCGTGCTCTGTTGGTCCAAAATAACGATAGAGAAAGAAAAACACTATCTCAAAGGGTCACAGCCCTCTAAATAACGGTGGGGAAACCTATCTAAACACTCACTTACCGGGATAACTGATCTAAGGAACCTTTATGGTGTTCTGCAAATTTCCACAGCCGTAACAATATATACTTGAACAATGTTGAACACTAATTGCCTTTTGGCACTTTCATAACCCTTCCGTTTAGCAGTACCTGGACAAAATATCATGCCATTCTATGTCAGCATTGGAAAAGATGTTCTATGATCTCTCTCGTTTAATCTGGTGTTGGTGTAGCGCAGGTATGATGGGCTGAATGGCCTCCTACTCCTGCGTCAAATTCCGAGTTATTCCTTGTAATGCCAGAGAACAACTTCTTTGATACGTCGGCTTACTTGTTGCGTTGCCATTATGTCAATATAGTCTTCAAAGCCACTTGAGACGGAGTCTGCATTGACCGTGAAAGTGTTTGGCATTCACACCATATCCCGGCTGCCAATAAATAATACGTCACACGTATTTTTTTCATGTGATGTCAAACTATTTAACTGATGCTGTGCAGACTCATACGAACAGCATGAAGCCAATATGTGCCACTTGTGTGGTTTGCTAGGATCGAGACAAACTCTTTGCCTGCACAGACTCAGGGATGTCCGCTATTGTTTTCTCCTTATTCTTTTAAATGAAGTAGCGTGATGACATCACTGTGACTCTCTTGAATGGCTGCTTCTGTGAAACCCAAATCAGTCATAACAGCTCTGGTATGTCAACTGGTTGTCAACAATTCACACAGTACACAGTGCTACCTGGTCCACATGTGTGTATGTATCTATATGTATATATATATATATATATATATATATATATATATATATATATATATATATATATATATGTTGATGCAATGTTAAACCACCACCCCCCCCCCCCTTGACCTCCATTGAAATTTCCAGGTTTTCCTTCATGAGAGTTTACATTCGTATCCATCTTCCCCACCCCATGCATTCTTCCCCACCCTCATCCCTTGTTTGTCCGTCTACATGCATTTTGTCCCACGGCCCTGTTGTTGGCGTTTCCTTCCTCTCTTTCTACTCTTCTTGTTGTGCTGCTGCATCCTGATGTGTCTGTGCTCTCGTTCTCACATGAGCGTTGACTTTGTATCCCCCCACCAAAGAAAAATAGACGAAATGGTCGACAATTAAAATATGTCATACATGCCGTTTACACATTTACTGTTCCACCTGAGGCAGCTGCTGATGCACCATATCGCTGTCTGAAAAATCAGAAAACAATTAATACTGAAAATTGTGGAAAGCCAGCTGCATGTCTCCAGTGCTCACAGCAGGTGGCCGTTTTTCCACAAAAGGGAAAACAAAACGTATTGAGTGGAGATGAGCCATTGAGATGCAGGCAGGAGGTGCTGCACATAAACGAGGGAAGAAAGAAGCATCAGGAACCATGGCAGGAACATCACGAGCACTGATGAAAGCTCACCCCTAATGCCCGAACCAATGAAACCTTGCAGTGCATGTTGGTTTCAGGCACTTATTTTGACCTTAAGTGCAACCAATTCATCATCATCCTGTACTGCAGAGACCAAATGAGAATCGTGCACTCAATTATGACATCACTGTAGACCTCCTGAGCCAAATGATCATCATAGTTTTTGCAAAGAGTGGATTTGCCGTCAGATTTTATTTACTGTTTGTTCACGTTGCCTGTGGGCGCGATTGTATTACCTTACCTGGTAAATTTGTAATGGAGTCTTATTATAGAGTAAAACTGTCAATGGAGAGCATTCATGCACACGAATGTTCGAAATGAAAATGCATTTTGACAAGTGTGCTAATTTAAAAATAATGTCCTGTTTCTTTCTTTGTGTGGCACCGAGATTACAATGTCACCTTATTAGTTAAAAATAACGCCATAGAATGTTGATAGCATGTTTTAATTTGAATCAGAGTCTGACATGAATAAAATGTTTTTTTTTTACTATTAAACTCAGTCGAAAAGTAAAACAAGAGAAAGTGTTAGGAATATTTAAAGCAGCGTGTCTGAGAATAAATAAAAGGAGACTATTTCTTCACCCTTTGCCTCAAATTTCTCAATTATATATTTACATTGTAGTAGGGTCAAGATCCTCAATTCCGTGACCATTGTCTGGCTAGTAAGGTTTGACGATTGATTTGACTTCGATTGACCTTTTATAAAAAAATTAGCCCCCATGTCCCTCCAAAAAATTCCGGCATTTTTTGCCAGAGGCCCAAATCCAAGATGGCTGGCGGCGCCATCTTGAAAATTAAGTTTCGAACCAGAGCACCGAGAATCATGTACAGACACTTTTTCGGGTAAGTCGACCACGAGGATTCCGAATCTGACATTAATTTGACCCAGAAATCCAAGATGGCCACCATCTTGAAGAGCGTAAATTTTTTGTTTGTTTGTGTGTAATTTCATAATTAGGCCCCAGACCGCCACCGTGACAACTCCTGAAAATAATTTTAAAAATAACCCGGGGTACATGCATGAAGCAAAAACATGCATACTGCTTATGTGCATACATAATATATGGTGGTTATATACCTGGGATAATTCCAATTGCACTGGACAATGGGCTGACACTGAGGCCTGCAGTCTTCTGCTATTTGCCAAAATGGCGGCTACATGATTATTAGATCCTCGTGGAGGATCTCTAAGACTTACTCACATTGTTGTTCTTAATCTTCTTCTTGTGGACTTTTTTGTTTCACAGCCTACAGTTTTCATCGAAACTTCCTGAAACTTGGCATATATATGGAAAAATATCCTGCACAGGCAGTAACCATCTCCGATTTTGAAAATTCCTCCTAGAAAAAAAGTTATGATGTCAAAATATCTCCGAAACAAGGCAAGCTTTTTGAATTCTGTTTGCGGGAATTGAACAGAGCATTAGCAGAGATGAATTACCGCATATATGATACATCACTATGACATCATATCAATTTTTATGACATCATTCCTATTTTTTGACATTTTTTGTTTCACAACCCAGAGTTTTCATCGGATCTTCATGAAACTTGCCATGTATATGCAGAAAGGCCATGCACAGGCAGTATCCATCTCTGATTTTGGAAATTCTCCTGAGAAAAAGTTGACGTCATAATATCGCCGCTAATGGAAATCGCCTATACCATTATCTCCGAAACTCGGCAAGCTGTTTGAATTTTGTTTGCGGGAATCAAGCTGAGCATTAGCACAGATAATAATTTATCGCAAACCTGATACATCACAATGACGTCATATTCGTTTTTATGACGTCACCATTAAGAGGATGAGGATCTTAGCTCATTTGAGCTTGTTTTTTTGTGGATGGCGAATTGTGGGTGGAGTCGAACCAGCTCTCCAACTAATGGGGTGAAGGCAGTCCATCCACACTCCACACATACATGGTCAAATATTCGAAAAACGAACTGACATATATGATACCAACAGAGCCTACCCCTTGTATCTGCCAAAACATTTGGGTGGGAAGGAGAAGGAAGGGAATACAAATTTACCCATACATAGAGTGCTTTAACCCTTGCCCCAACCCCCCTCCCACATCCTCACTCCCCCCCCACCTTTGCCCCTGTTGGTCCTGATGTCCTTTCCCATGAGAAATTTCATATACATAATGACAGGCCCCTCCGTATTGGGGAGGGGAGAAAGGAAGGGGAACAAATTTACCCATACAAAGAGTGCTTTAACCTCAGCTTTGCCCAGGTCAAAAAAGAAAATTGTAATACCCTCTGCCACCACCATTAGGTGGCACTACATGGTACATATTTACTTCGAGAATTTACGCCCACCCCCTGCCCCCACACTCCATGTGAGGCTACGGCCACATAGTCTATGTTACCCCCCCCCTCCCACCCCCAAAGACACACACACACACACACACACACACACACAGTTGTATTTGTACCCTGAGTTTGCAGTTTGTAATTTAAAAGATGTGGCCGTGCAAAAGGAACAATGACTGATCGATAGATAGATCCATTGATAGATAGATAGACAGCCATGGAGAAATAAGAGAGAAAAATAGAATGCTGTTTATATATATATATATATATATATATATATATATATATATATATATATATATATATATATATGTATACATATATATATATATATATATATATGTATATATATCAGGTCAGGTCAGGTATGGGAGCATGTGCCAGAACAGCGCGTCGCTGCGTCCACTTTCCGCCGGTACTCCAGGGGCCTCCGTCTGGCCATCCCCCAGGCAGATGCCAGGCCCATCCCCATCTCCTTGAGATGATGGTCAACCTGCTGCAACCATGAGGCACGTGGTCGGCCCACTGGCCTCCTCCACTCATGAGACTCCCTCGCTGAGAGAATCTGGTGAGCAGGATCAGCGTCAGGAAAACGAGCCACATGTCCATACAGCCGCAGCTGATGCTCACGGACTATGCAGGTAACAAATCTCATCTGAGTCTCTCTCAGCAACCGCTCGTTGGACACAAAATCCGACCAGCGATAGCCAAGGATTCTCCGAAGAGACCTGGTACCAAAGGAATTAAGTCTCCGTCTCAGATCCTTGGTCAAAGTCCAAGTCTCGCACCCATAGAGCAAGACTGGAAGTACCAAGGACCTGAAGACTCGGACTTTCGTCCTCCCGCACAGGTACCGGCAGCGCCACACCCCATGATCCAGTGAATCCATGACTCCCCAGGCCCGACCCAGACGTCTATTGACCTCCGGCTCACAACCTGCGGAGACATGAATATCACTGCCAAGGTAAGTGAATCTATCCACGACCTCAACATCCTCACCACAAACAGACACAGACAGGATATATATATATATATATATATATATATATATATATATATATATATATATATATATATATATATATTAGATATAACAAGACCCAATCACGTCTCTCACCTGTAATTGGAGGGAATAAGGCCTAAGTCACATTTGCTCTACGGCGAGGATACAGCGGCTGTACGCCCTCTGAATTGACAGAAACGTGCGGCGGCCGCAGAGTTTCTGCGGTGGCCTCAGGGTGGCCCTACGCCGTTTGGCTATCTTTTTCAGGCCGTAGGGGTCGCCGTGGAATTATAACGCGGGGTTATAACTTTTTTCATTTCTACGTTCGCCGTAGAAATTCGACAAGCCGAAAAAAAAAAAAACTGGTAAAAAAAAAAAATTAACCCATTCGTTACCGTCCGTCTGGCCACACATTCGCCTTAGGGGCCCCTGCGGCCCCCCTGCGGTCCCCCTGCGGGCACCTTGAGGCTTCCTTGCAGCTGCCTTGAAAATTCTATGGCCGCCGCAGGGCCCCCTTAAGGTCACCGTGCGACATCAAATCAAACACCGTACGGCAACCCCACGTTTTCGGTCTCCACAATTTCTAAATATGCCGTGCGGCTACCCGAAAAAGAAAAACATGTGACTGCTACATTGTGTGACCGTGGAAATACTGCGGCCGCCGTATAATTGCTAGTGGCCGTAGATTTTGTAGACCCCACGGCCGCCATGGCAAATGTGACTTAGGCCAAACCAATCAACTCTCACCTAATCAATTATCACAGGTGGCTCGAACTATCAAATAAATTAACTCCTTCCATGCTCTTCTAGCTGAAGAAAGTTGCATAAAGCAACCAAAAAATGCGACACAAGGAAGCCCTTTGCTGTTTCAAACTCTACCTGAGTTATTCTACAGCTGCAGTCTGGAACACTGACGGGTTCCTCTTGTGAAGCCCATTTGTATATATCAATTCCCCTAAACGCTGCCAATATGCCATTATATGGTAGCTGTAAGTTAGAAACACGTTCAGTAAGTTCTGTGGTCGTCCGGAAGACGTCAATCAAATACGTCTACATACGTCAATATGCGTTGGAGATACGTTACACATAGGTTCAAAGCAAGTTACTCATAGGTTAGAAATAAGTTTCGGGTACGCTAAACATTACCTCGACGTGTTTCGACTTATGAGTAACTTACAAGTAGCATGTGTCAACGTGTGTCAATGATCGTGTAACGTGCCTACAACTTATAGCCAGCGTATGCGGAATGTGTGAGTCATATGCTGGCATACGTCGAAAAATTTTGAGCATCTTAAAATTTGTCGATGAGCTCAGCGTACTACGACGTATGCCAGCGTGCTTCAGCGTGCTCTTAAAATATACAAAACTTACCCATAACGTATTCGACGTGTGCCAGCGTTTTAGATAAATTTTTCCTACGTCGGCATACGCTGGCTAAATCGTCAAGGTAAAACAGCCCCTTTAATGGTGTCATCAGTAACAGTGCACCATATTTTGCGGTGTATAAACTGCACTTTTCTCAGCAAAAAAAGGCAAAAGTTGGGGGTGCAGTTAATACACGGGTATAGAAAAAGAATGTCTTAAAAACTATCAAAGCTGAATTTCAATTACATTGCAAATAAACATTTTTGGAGCAATCAGAACTGCTGTTAAGCTCAATTCCACCATTGAAATTTTGAAAATCCATTCAGTCTGGACAGCATTTTATTAACCGTGTGCAGAAAATAAATGTCATACTCAGAAACATCCGGAGACGCCCGGAGTTGAGGTGCGTGGTGTACATAGAGCCTCGCGGCTCTGAAAAAGCCATTAAACACACACAAAAAGAAGAACAACACCTGGTCTCACATCAAAAGAAGAATTATTCACAATAGCTAAAGTCCATAACAGAGCACGCACCTCAAATAAGCTTGCGTGAAAAGCTTCCCTCGTATGTCGTGTTCAAGAGGAAGACACTGCCCAAAGACAAGTTTCCAGCTGGCGTCATTGTTCATACACAGCAGAAGGGGTGAATAGAAGAGGGACTTGTAGTGGTGACTATCTTTTTATATGCATCATTTTCGACATGAACATCTGGTGCAGGCAGAATTAACCCACCAAGCTTGTTCTTTACATGCTGAGGCTATGCTAGCAAATTCTGGATAGCGTGGCATGGTTTAAAACGAGGCACAACCAATCAACCCCAAGTACGTTTCTATACGAAGGCAGGAAATGGATTTAAAAGGAAGAATAAAAATCTCAAACGAGCGAGGAGCCACGTGGAATGGTGAAGCTTGAGGCAGTACCAGTGCTGCTTGGTTATTTTGGCTTCTTTTGGTACTCTTGGTTCTTTATGGTTCCCTTTGTTTTCCCTTGTTTCTTTCAGCAGTTCCTAACTTGCTTCCCACGGATCACACGCATCGACCAGATGAACTTTCTTTCTTCCTAGGCTTTTATTTTCGACCCAGGTTTCGAGGAACATGAGCTGCATCTCGGTGGAACCACCACAGACAAACTTCCTATTTCCCAGACTTGGTATTTTCATCAGTTGAAAATCAACATTTCGTGACGTGTTTCCCGCCAGGATTTTCGACCCGATTCCGAGGAGCATTGGCCACATGCATCTTGTTTGAACTTTCACGATTACTCTCGTCACTACGTTGTCTGAGCATTATGTTGACTGGGAGACTGCTGGCGTTCATCGGGAGGATGAAAAAGGTCAACCTTCCGATCTGTGGCTGGATTGTCAAGGTGTGGGAGGAGATGTCGCCGGACATCATCAAGCGAGCATTTCTGAAATGCTGCATCTCCAACAAAAATGGACGGCAGAGAGGGCGTCATCATTTGGGAGGAGGAGGCTGCAAATGATGGTGACAGCGACATGGACTAGCTCTACCCTGATTCGGACAAGGAGTTATGTGCCATCTTCGATAAGAAAAGCATTGACGAGGATTTCCACGGCTTTAGCCGAAAAGCTTCATCAAACTCAAACGGCCCTTTTCAGGGCCACAAATACAGAATAAATATGTGTGATACCAGTATGAATTCCTTTTCTTCCTTTTTCTAGGAAAAAAAATCCTCTTTATAATATTAGAAAATAAGAAAGAAAAACAAAAACTTCTTGGTATCCTCTCCTCTCTTCAACTTATTGAAAATGAGAATAAGACTTAGATGAAATTAAACAGACATGCGAGTAAGCATGTTGATTCCTCCATCACTTTGTTCCGTACAAAGTTAATGTACAAACGTATTGAGATCCAGATCAGAAAATTAAATGATCAATATATTCATTTCTTTTGAGGGTAAAAAGCATGGGTGCGGTTAATACACCAGAAAAGTTTTTTGGTTTTTTTTGAGGATGAAAATCAGGAATGTGGTTAATACATGGCCGTGGTTGATACATCGGAAAATATGGAAGATAGAGACATATACCACCGAGGCCGAGGCATCTACTACATGCAATGTCAATAGCAGTCCGTGGCTGAGGGAGAAATGTAGCATTGCATTTGGTCTGATGGCTGAGGTCCCGAAACCATGCCAGCTTAACAGATACACATTGCAAATTTCATTCAGTGGAAACACGTGACAGCAGTGAAGTGACTCGACAAAATAAAAGCTGTGCTGTGTGAGTGGAGTCCGCACACACGATCCAGCTCCCCACAATCACCCTCAGTTTGTGCCTCAGCCTCGTTACCCTAGTAGGTCATTGTGATCCTGTCTGCCCACGCTGCGGTTCTGTGTGGTGCCTCTCCTTGCAGCACCCTGTCTGCCTTCCCTCTGGGAGTTCTTGTGCCAACCAGCAGCAGCCCACAACAGCAGCACAAACCCACCATTACAAACTCACCAGCACGAACCAACAACCCAAACCAACAGGTGGTGCAAGACTGAACTCGGTGCGCTCGCTGTCCGTGCTTTTCTGAACCCCACAAGACCCGATCAAGCACTCTTGGGGCGCATTCATTGGACAGCACCATCGTGGTATTTGGAGGAGCGGAAAATGTGGTCTTTCGCTCATGTGCTCATCTTGGCCTTGCGTTGACCCCACAATGAGTAGTGGGTCATGCTCATTGCCCATTACGCTGAAGAAATTTCACGCAGAGACAGATAAATGATGGTGAAGGTTCAATAATGTAGGGAGGGGGCGAAGGTGGGGTGTATATACAGACATTTGGGCAGAGACTAGATCTTTCTTAACAAGTACTCAACACGTTTTATCATCCATGAGAATTACACCACACTTACTCCCACATGTATAATGAAATAACTGCTGGATTCCAATCTGTTCCTCATTTCACCCTCTAAACTTGATCCACAACATATAATTGCATTATTTCAACAGAGTATTATAATCTAGTGTTAACATATAGTTGTTAGGCAGCCTTCGACAAGATATTTCTCTGCTTTATTTTATAGTTACTCGACCAGATATTTACTTAATCCTTGAAGGTTGATAAAATGCACTTTGGTAAAGGAAAAGTTGTTTGGGCTGTTTAATGTCCTGTTTGGTCGCAATCACCAGCCAA
>NC_140964.1:52742952-52757952 GCF_056783735.1 Eptatretus burgeri
CCTCAGAGACTCTGTGGCCGCTGCACGTTTCTGTCATTTCAGAGGGCGTACGGCCGCCGTATCCTCACCGTAGAGCAAATGTGACTTAGGCCTTAGAAATTGTGGAGACCGAAAACGTGGGGTTGCCATACGGTCTTTGATTTGATGTCGCACGGTGACCTTAAGGGGGCCCTGCGGCGGCCATAGAATTTTCAAGGCAGACGCAAGGTAGCCTCAAGGTGTCCGCAAGGCGACCGCAGGGGGCCCTAAGGCGAACGTGCGGCCAGACGGACGGTAATGAATGGGTTATTTTATTATTATTTTTACCAGTTTTTTTGTTTCGGCTTGTCGAATTGCTACGGCGAACGTAGAAATGACAAAAAGTTATAACTCTGCGTTATAATTCCACGGCGACCCTACGGCCTGTAAAAGATAGCCAAACGGCGTAGGGCCACCTCAGAAACTCTGCGGCTGCCGCACGTTTCTGTCAATTCAGAGGGTGTACGGCCGCTGTATCCTCGCCGTAGAGCAAATGTGACTTAGGCCTAAATTAGGCTTTTTCCACCTTCATTAACACATCATAAACCACAACTTCCAAATAAAAAGCAAATTCTATAAATTTCAGATGATTAATTAAAAATACAAAACTAGAATATCGTGGTTGGAGAAGTATCCATTCCCCCCCCCCCACTCTTTATAATTGCAATTGTAAATTAGCCCAGGTGTAACAAATCACCTTCAAAATCACACACCAGGTTAATTGGCCCTCACATGTGTTAAATTGTAGTGATTCCAATAATTTCAGAATAAAATCATCTGTTCCTGTATGTTTCTTCTGCTGGGTAGTGAATTTCACCGCAAAGGCTCAACCATGAGTCACAGGGAGCTTTCAAAAGACATTCAGGATAAAGTTGTGGAAAGGCACAGATCAGGGGATGGGTATAAAAATATTTCAAAGGCCTTGAATATCCCTTGGAGCACAGTCAAGAAAATCATTAAGAAGTGGAAGGCATATGGTACTACGAAGACCCTGCGGAGATCAGGCCGTCCCTCCAAACTGGATGAGCAAGCAAGGAGGATACTGATCAGAGAGGCCACCAAGAGGCCAATGGCAACCTTGAAAGAGCTACAGGTCTTTATGGGAAAGACTCGTCACTGTGTGCATGTGGCAACAATAACCCAAACACTCCACAAGTCTGGCCTGTACGGTCTGGTGGCAAGAAGGAAGCCATTACTCAAAAAAGCCCACCTTGAATCTCGTTTGAGGAACACACAAAAAAAAAAAACTTTCTGGAGAGTCTGAAGCCATGTGGCAAAATGATCTGATGAAACCATGATGGAACTTTTTGGCCTAAATGCAAAACGTTATGTTTGGTGCAAACCCAACAGAGCACATCACCCAAAGAACACCATCCCAACTGTGAAGCATGGTGGTGGCAGCATCACTTTATGGGGATGTTTCTCATCAGCAGGGACTGGGGCACTTGTCAGGATAGAAGGGAAAATTGATGGAGCAAAATACAGAAAAATCCAAGAGGAAAACTTGCTGCCCTCTGCAAGAAAGCTGAAATTGGGACAGAAGTTCACCTTTCATCATGACAACGACCCGAAGCACACAGCCAAAGCTACACTCGAGTGGGCAAGGAACAAAAAGATAAATGCCCATGAGTTGCCCGAGATCCATTCTCAGAGCCCTGACCTAGATCCAATCGAAAATCTGTGGCAGGACATAAAGATTGCTGTCCATCAACTCTCCCCATGCAACTTGAATGAACTTGAACAGTTTTGTACAGAAGAATGGGCAAACATTGCCTCGTCAAGGTGTGCAAAGTTGGTAGAGACCTATGCCAATAGACTTACAGCTGTCATTCCTGTCAAAGGTGCTTCCCACAAGTATCAACTCAGCGGGTTGGACACTTATCCAACAAAGATATTCTAGTTTAGTATTTTTAATTAATTTTCTGAAATTTGTAGAATTTGTTTTTCATTTGGAAGTTGTGGGTTACG
This sequence comes from Eptatretus burgeri, assembly GCF_056783735.1. Lineage (NCBI taxonomy): Eukaryota > Metazoa > Chordata > Myxini > Myxiniformes > Myxinidae > Eptatretus > Eptatretus burgeri. The sequence continues at coordinate 52,744,939 of NC_140964.1, forward strand.
ATGTGTTAATGAAGGTGGAAAAAGTCTGAGTGAACACAATTTAATACCAGGCTAGAAGTCACCAAAAGGTGAATATTTTGAAATTGTGTGTCAACTTTCTTTAGGTATTGTATATATGTGCAGTAAATTTATAAATGTACATGCACAACTTTTATAAAAAGTTCCATATAATCTGCTATAAATGGATGATGTGTGTGTGTGTGTGTGTGTGTGTGTGTGTGTGTGTGTGTGTGTGTGTGTGTGTGTGCGCGCGCCATTATTTTTTGTCTATTATTTACATACGTCTCTTAATTAAGTACTATTGAAATGTACCTTGTGACCCTTTAGACTGCTGAGATTCCTTCGACATTTGACGACCCTTTAAGACTACCAAAACCCCAAAAGACCTCAAATTAATTTATTATTATTATTTGGGTTTCAAGGCTTCCAGGCTAGGAAACCTGTTATGTTTTTTTCAGACGAACAAAAACACCCAAGGCCATGGAGACCAATGAAAATTTGGTTCAATGGACCAACGGCCCCCAAGTTAATTATAAATATCTATCTCGCTCTGCATGAGACTAGGTTTTGTGTGAGAGCACGCGCGCGCACATATATATATATATATATATATATATATATATATATATATATATATATATATATATATATATATATATATATATATATATATATATATATATATATATATATATATATATATATATATATTTGATCCAGGTAATGATGAAATTAACTGCACAAGCAAATTTTGCAGTTAATCTCCCATCCTCTCCCAGCCCTTCCCTACACTGATTGATGAATCACAGCTGGTCAGACCAAGATTTACTGTCATGTCTAACAGGAAGATGAATTTAATATAACCTTAACACACCTGATACAGGGATTGAAAAAGCTCTCGGTAACAGTCGATTGTGGATCTGGAAACGCACGCGTTCCCATCCGCAGCTCGGATCTACTTACCCAACACGAGAGCGCACGTTACAGAAGCAGCAGAGTGTGGCGGGAGCGCCGCATGGAGTCAGATCAACAGCTTCTGCAGTGCCAGCGGCAAAAGCGACTTTCAGGCCACAAGAGGAGGACGAACAGCAGGAATAGAAGGGGAGAGAATCGGGAGGAGGAAGCGGGTCCAGTCTGCGGGCTTAGATCGCCGTCGAGGATACGTAGCGCATGGTGTGGGATGGGATGGTCAAACATAGGTGCGCACTCAGGCGAGTTGTATGGACTCACTACATGGCACGTCTAAACGAAATGGCACGTGCGTTATCAGTCCGACCACACTGGCATACATAGTCACACACACACACACACACACACACACACACACACACACACACACACACACACACACACACACACACACACACACACACACACACACACACGCGCGCGCACGCACGCACGCACACACACACACACACACACACACACGTCTCGGCATTCCAGTGGAGCTGATTAAAAATCTGTTGAATATCTCCATCGCAGTGTTACTCACCTGTAAATTCCCGCCCTTTTATCAACTGTTGGACTCGTGTTTGCAGATGGAGTGTTGCATCAGTAAGAACACAGTCCCCATGAAGGAAAAATTAAGCTGGGTGTCCCATCTGCTTTCATTAGAGGGGTAGATGACAAGGATCCCACAGTGTTTCGACGAAGAGTAGGCGAGTTATCGTTGGCATCTCGGACGAGTTCCAAATTCAAGAACAAATGTGTAGGGGCACCGAACAGCAATGATATAGCTTACAACCAATTAATCATGAGTCGAATTCCGAATGGAATCGTAGTCCAATAGGTGTTCACCAACAACGACCATCTATAGCACCTCTATCTCAAAACACACACACACACACACACACACACACACACACACACACACACACACACACACACACACACACACACACACACACACACACACACACACACACACACACACACACACACACACACACACACACACACACACACACACACACACACACTAAATCAGTCAATGGGTCAGTATAGCTGCGAATTATTGTGTGGATATTGATGGAATTTGTTGGAAAGGTGTTAAGTGAATAAAAGACCATGCAGTATGTGGATCCGCGTTCCAACGATTCACCCGGAGCAACAACAAGCAGACTCTGTTGCGTAGCACTGCACACATTATGAACCCCCTGTGAGTGCAAGCTCCGGACCCCCAAAAATAGGCCGCACCTCTGGAGAATGCGACTCATGTGCCGACACTTTTTAAAGGGTCTGCTGTTGACATGGTGTCATGGAAAAAAGGGCTGCCCTTCCAATTGCGCGTGGCGATGAGCCATCGAGAGTCCATTTAATCCCACGCCATGTTATCCAGAGGTGGTAACTGGACGCGGCGGGCTCATTGGATTACAACCGCCCGAGGAGGGTGAAACCAGGGATAACAGGTTATTTGGCGGTTTGATCTTCTCCATAACCGCTCGTGGTCTTCTAAGTGCTACAAATGAGTAATTCCCATTTACACCATGAAGGCGTTCAAGTTCCATTGATTTGAATTGTTTGCTCCATAATAGACCGATCAAATAGAAATCATTGCTCAAATTATCGTGGCTGCTTCGTTTCCCCAGAAAATAGATGTAACTTTACCCACAATCCTTTGGGCCACCCCATCACAGCTAGGCGATGCGTTACGATTCCAAGCAGCTGAGCACCACCTGATCGTATCACAAAAAGAAACCACATGGACAGCAGGAATCTTGCATCAGGCTGGGGTACATTCGTTTTGTATAATCGACCAGTAAATTAGTCTTATGGACGTTGGTACACATTTTCTAGTTTCATAAAATTTTGTTCAATGGAGAAAAAGAATTTATATCTTTTTATTGCAATCATCAAACAATAAACTCAGAAACTGTATTTTTACATCAATCTCTGGCTCGTCGGGGTGTTTTTATACAGATTGCATGGATGACAGAGATAGATGTCGGTGTAGTTGAGAATGAATTACATGGACATCAGTAGGCAGTAAGAAGACAAACACGTGGTAGGTGGGACTTGAATCTGGCTCCGGTACACCATGAGCCAAGGGTTCATATTGGATTTTAACAGGTTAACTAAAAATTAGAATATTTTTTAAATATAATGGAGCATATATATGTATATATATATATATATATATATATATATATATATATATATATATATATATATATATATATATATATATATATATATATATATATATATATATATATATATATATATATATATATATATATATATATATATATATATATATATATATATATATATATATATATACATACATACATACATGTACAGTGCCTTCAGGCCCTGTCACACCTTGACGATTTAGCCAGCGTATGCCGACGTATGAAAAATTTGTCTAAAACGCTGGCACACGTCGAATACGTTATGGGTACGTTTTGTGTACGTTAAGGCCTAAGTCACATTTGCTCTACGGCGAGGATACGGCGGCCGTACGCCCTCTGAATTGACAGAAACGTGCGGCGGCCGCAGAGTTTCTGCGGTGGCCTTAGGGTGGCCCTACGCCGTTTGGCTATATTTTACAGGTCGTAATGTCGCCGTGGAATTATAGCACGGAGTTATAACTTTTTTCATTTCTACGTTCGCCGTAGCAATTCGACAAGCCGAAACAAAAGAACTGGTAAAAAAAAAATTAACCCATTCGTTACCGTCCGTCTGGCCGCACGTTCGGCTTAGGACCCCCTGCGGTCCCCCTGTGGTCACCTTGCGGTCGCCTTGCGGGCACCTTGCATCTGCCTTGAAAAATTCTATGGCCGCCGCAGGAACGCCCTAAGGTCACCGTGCGACATCAAATCAAAGACCGTACGGCACCCCCACGTTTTCGGTCTCCGCAATTTGTAAATACGCCGTGCGGCTACCCGAAAAATAAAAACATATGTGACTGCTACATTGTGTGACCGTGGAAATACTGCAGCTGCCGTATAATTGCTAGTGGCCGAAGATTTTGGAGACCCCACAGCCGCCGTGGCTAATGTGACTTAGGCCTAAGAGCATGCTGGCATACGTCGTAGTACGCTGGCATACGTCGTAGTACACCGAGCTCGCAAACAAATTTTAACATGCTTGAAATTTTTCGATGGATGCCAGCGTATGACTCACACGTTCCGCATCTGCTGGCCATTTGTTGTAGGCACGTTACGCGATCGTTGACACACGTTGCCACACGTTAATTGTAAGTTACCCATAAGTCGAAACATGTCGAGGTAATGTTTAGTGTCAGTGTTCCAGACTCCATGGTTTTGTTTTAATTATTATTATTATTTTTCTTCCGCCTAACGGTGATGTTGACACTTCGATTTCTAGTGCGGTTATAATATAGTATAATTAATAGGCTGCCACTCAACGATTTAAATCATAACCACACTAGAAATCGAAGTGTCAACATCACCGTCATGCCGAAGAAAAAACAAAAAACAAAAAAAAAACCATGGAGTCTGGAACACTGACAGGTTCGTCCTGTGTGAAGCCCATTTTTTATATACCAATTCCCCTAAACGCTGCCAATACGCCATTATACGGTAGTTGTAAGTTAGAAACACGTTCAGTAAGTTATGTGGTCGTCCGGAAGACGTCAAATACATCTACATACATCAATATGCGTTGGAGATACGTTACACATAGGTTCAAAGCACGTTACTCATACGTTAGAAATAAGTTTCGGGTATGCTAAACATTACCTCGACGTGTTTCGACTTATGAATAACTTACAAGTAACGTGTGTCGACGTGTATCAACGATCGTATAACGTGCCTAAAACTTATGGCCAGCGTATGCGGAACGTATGCGTCATACGCTGGCATACATCGAAAAATTTTCAACATGCTTAAAATTTGTCGACGTAGTCGGCGTACTACGACGTATGCCAGCATGCCTCAGCGTGCTCTTAACGTATACAAAACTGACCCATAACGTATTCGACGTGTGCCAGCGTATTCGGCAAATTTTTCATACGTCGGCATACGCTGGCTAAAACGTCAAGGTGTGACAGTGGCTTGAGAGTTCGATGTCTAGTGCGGTTATGATTCGAATCGTCGAGCTACAGCCTTTTAATAGGCTATGCCACGTGATTGTCGGCGATAGGCTGCCGCGAGCTATGCATAAGTTAAACTATTGTTGGGCATAGGTTGTGAATGCCGACAACACGCTCAGTATTCGTTGATATAAGTTATCTATATGTTATCGAAACGTTCTGTGTATGTTACTAATAAGTTATGCATACGTCCAACTCGTTATGAATATGTCCAAAACAGGAAAAAAAACATCATTAGTTCAGCGTACGCCAGCGTTTTGCATACATTTTGATACCTTGCCATATGCTGGCTAAAACGTCAAGGTGTGACAGGGCCTTTCAGAAAGTATTCACACCCCTTGACTTTGTCACATTTTGTTGTGTTACAGCCTGAATTTAAAATGGATTGAATTTAAATTTTTTGTCATCAAATAACACAAAATACCCCGTAACGACAAAGTGAAAACATGTTTTTTTAGAATTTTTTACAAGTTAATTAAAAAAAATATAGTGGCGATACCCCTGAGAGCTCATCTGGTAGTGGCTGGATAAGAACACCAGGGAACCAGTGGTAGGCGTGGATGACTCACAAAATATTTAACGGAGAAGAAGGTAAATACCTTTGGATTTTTTTTAATGCCATGAACAAACTTTGGTTCATACTGGGTGATGAGGGTTATGGTAAAGTTTCATCGAAATTGTGTGTGTAGTTTCAAAGAAGTTGCAAATGTTTGTGGACAGACGGACTGACTGATTGACTGATTGACGGATGGACAACACACCATTGCATAAGCTCCCTAGAACTATGTTCCAGGTGAGCTAATGAAAAGCTAAAATGTCTTGTGTCAAAGAAGTATTCAACCCCTTTGGTATTACCCTCCACATTGAGCTCAGGTGCATCCAGGTTCCTTTGATCATCCTTGAGATGTCTCTACAACTTGATTGGAGTCCACCTGTGGCCAATATAATTGATTGGACATGATTTAGAAAGAAACATACCTTTTTATACGAGGTCCCACAATTGACTGTGCATGTCAGAGCAGAAACTCTACCATGAAGTCCAAGGAACGGTCCGTAGAACTCTGAGATAGAATTGTGAGAAGACATAGATCTGGGGAAGGGTAGAAAACAATTTCTCGTGTTGACAGTTCGCAAGAGCACAGTGAGCTCCATCATTAGGAAATGGAAAGAATATGGAACTACCCAGACTCTTCCAAGAGCTGGCAGTCTGACAAAACTGAGCAACTGGGCAAGAAGGACCTTTATCAGTCAGGTCAGGTGACCAATGACTCTATGACCACTGTGACAGAACTAGAGTTCCTTGGCTGAGATGGGAGAACCTTCCAGAAGGACAACAATCTCTGCAGCACTTCACAAATCTAGGCATTTTGGAAGAGTGGCCAGATGGGAAGCCAGTCCTGAGAAAAATGCACATGACAGCATGCCTGGAGTTTACAAAAATGCACGTGACAGACTGAGAGCATGAGGCAAACGATTCTGTAATTTAATGAGATGAAAATTGAACTCTTCGGCCTGAATGCAAAGCGCGACGTCCGGCGGAAACAGAGCACGGCTCATCACCCATCTAACACCATCCCTACCGTGAAGCATGGTGGTGGAAGCATCATACTATGGGGATGATTTTCAGCAGCAGGGACTTGGAGACTTGTAAGAATAGAGGGAACAATGAAAGGAGCCAAATACAGGTAAATCCATGAGGAGAACCTGCTTCAGAGTGCAAAAGACCTTAGATTGCGGCGAAGATTTACATTCCAACAGGACAATGACCGCAAGCATACAGCTAAAGCAACACTGGAATGACTTCAGAACAAGAATGTGAAAGTCCTTGAGTGGCCCAGGCAAAACCCAGACTTGAATCCCATTGAGAATCTGTTGGAAGAGTTGAAGATTGCTGTTCACCAACACTCCCCATCCAACTTGATAGAGCTTGAGCAAATCTGCAAGGAAGAATGGGAGAAAATCTCCAAATCCAGATGTGCAAAGCTGATACAGACATACCCAAGAAGACTCGAAGCTGTAATCACTGCCAATGGTGCTTCTACAAAGTACTGACTCAAGGGGTTGAATACATATTGACGCAAAACTTTTCAGCTTTTTATTTTTAATTTATTTGTAAAAATTTCGAAAAACATGTTTTCACTTTGTCATTATGGGGTATTTTGTGTGGATCAGTGAAAATTTTTTTTTAACTTTAATACATTCAGGCTGTAATAACAAAATGTGAAAAAGGTCGAGAGTTTTGAATACTTTCTGAAGGCACTGTACATACACCATGATGAACTTAACGTGTCGGAAGGGCAATATTTTGGTTTAATATATACCCTTATTATAATTAATGGACCGGTGTGTGTGTGTGTGTGTGTGTGTGTGTGTGTGTGTGTTTGTTTGGCGTGCTACTCTTACCGGGATGCACTTTACTGGGGTTTTAAACAGTAATTTCCTCACAATTCATAACCTAGAAACACACGAGCCACCACCTGTCGTCATCGGAGGAGGTAAGGGGTGGCATGAGTGAGGGGAAGAGTGGGGTGGGAGGAGGGAATACCACCCGTCGCTTCACTGATGGTAATACTAAAGGGAGGAGGGAGAAAAAGAGGTGTGAAGAGGGAGAGCATGGAGAGTGAAGAAGTGGAGGGAAAGGAGAGAGCAAGGAGGGGGAGTGAGGAGGGATGGGGGAAGGGAAGACAGTACGAGGTGAGAGGAAGGGAAGGCAGACATGCAGTGGAGCATTAATTACGATTCATACTGTTTCAGAAAAATAATTCTGCAGAGAATAACAGTGAAGATGGAAACAAAATAATGTCTGAAATCAATTTTCTCCCGGTTATATTACAAACATGGTCCAGAGACAAACTCCCATCCGGAGACAAACTCTTGTCCGGTGAAATCCGGAGACAAACTCCTTTCTGGTCAAATCCGGAGACAAACTCCCGTCCAGACATAAACACCGCCTGGAAGTGTCTGGAGCCAAGCTGTCTGTAAAAAAAACTACCGCCCGGACATGTCCGGAGACAAACAACGCCAGATGAGTCCAGAGCCAAGCTGGCCAGAGACAAACCCTGCACAGATACGTCCAAAGACAAACACAGTCCGGACAAAACTACCATTGAGATATATCCAGAGACAGAGACGAGAGAGAGAGAGAGAGAGAGAGAGAGAGAGAGAGAGAGAGAGAGAGAGAGAGAGAGAGAGAGAGAGAGAGAGAGAGAGAGAGAGAGAGAGAGAGAGAGAGAGAGGAGACGAGACGAGACGAGACGAGACGAGACGAGACGAGACGAGACGAGACGAGACGAGACGAGACGAGACGAGAGACAGAGACGAGAGACAGAGACGAGACACAGAGACGACAGACACAGACGCCAGACAGAGACGAGCGACAGAGACGACAGACGGAGACGAGAGACAGAGACGAGAGACAGAGACCAGAGAGAGAGAGAGAGAGAGAGAGAGAGAGAGAGAGAGAGAGAGAGAGAGAGAGAGAGAGAGAGAGAGAGAGACAGAGAGAGAGAGAGAGAGACAGAGAGAGAGAGAGAGAGATTTGGGGGTATGGGAGTTAGTAAAGAGAGTATGTTATGCTTCAGGAAGACACATACACACACACACACACACACACACACACACACACACACACACACACACACACACACACACACACACACACACACACACACACACACACACACTTGTGCTTCGCCGATATCGACAATTTTTGGGAATCGGTACAGGTTGGAGTCAATGTGATCACTGACTACAATAAGCACTGCATACAACCCAAAAACCTTGAGTAGCTTCACCAACAAACAACGTTGCATTGATTTAGACATTTCAGAGATGTTTACAAACATTAAACTTTATAAACAGCTGTGTGTGACGGGTGAAAAAAGCATTTGGCTCGGTAATTTAGAAAACATCTTAATACAGCAAACGGGTCGGAAATCAGGTGATATTTCACAACAACTCGCTCAGGGTAACGGAGCATGAACCACTCGCTCACGGTGACACAGCACGAACCACTCGCTCAGGGTGACGGAGCATGAACCACTCGCTCAGGATGATGGAGCAAGAACTGCTTGCTCAGGGTGATGGAGCATGAACCACTCACTCGAGGTGATGGAGCATGAACCACTCGCTCAGGGTGACGGAGCATGAACCACTCACTCGGGGTGACAGAGCATGAACCACTCACTCTGAACGATGCGGTGCGGCAAATGCGTCTGCAGTGAGTGAACGATTCACTCAGAACGACAAAGCACAGTATCGCTATCGACAATGGGCTCTTGGCAAGTGGCTTAAGCACTCTTGCAAACACTCCAATTCAATGGTTGATGACGAACGGTTGGCCAGGCTGTCACAGCATACCATAAAGGATCGCTTCAACTTTAAAGCCCGACTTCACCGCACACACAGTAGTTAATGAAATGAAATGAATTAATGAAATAAAATGACTTTATCCACAAAAGTGTTGCAGCTTAATGTAGAACAACCATGGAGACATCGCAAAGTTCAATCATCCATGAAATAAACATTGCAGAATATCCACCATTTTGCCAGCTCGTCTATGCACGTGTCCCGTGGAACATCGGGTCGGGGTCCACTCAAACGTTATCACTTCTTTTTTTAATGTCTGGTTTTACTAGATTTGCTTTGATTCCCTGCAGAGCACGTCACGAAACCTCCGACAATATAGACACAGATCTGGCAGATGCTATGGATAGTCAGTCCCTCTGGGGAACAGGCGTTGAGGTCTCGCAGTGAATGCATTAAATCATTCAGCTCAATTAAGCTGGTTAATTTTTGCATGTTCCGAAATTTTTTGTTCACACAATATAATTCTCCAAACTGTACAAAAAGATAAGTGAAATAATTTGAAAATTTCCCATTTTCTTGTGTACCTATGGAGAAGGAGGGAACATAATATTGCTTAATCAAAGTAAATAGGTATATCGTCTTAGTTATAAGACTCATTATTTCAATAAATTATCAGGTTTCACAACAGATTTTGACACTGATTAAGTCCAGACAATATCCGATCCTCAAAACCGAAATAACATTTCGATGATATACTTGAATTGATCCATGAGAGTGAATCGTGGAAAATCATATCATAAAATCGCTCCAAGCTCCTAATTGGAAAACTACAGTACTTACAAAAGCGATGTACACAGCGATTCGTAGCTATGATGAACAGGCATTCGATAATATGAGTGAGAAAAGTGGAAAAACAACTTTCTCATTAAGAAATCATTGCCGACTGTTCCAAATCAAAGCATGGTTGAGCAGGCTCAAAACATGGCGGCTCCAGACCCCAGTGAGGTAACCCAGGAAAGTCCTTAAGACCCCAGTGAGGTAACCCAGGAAAGTCCTTAAGACCCCAGTGAGGTAACCCAGGAAAGTCCTTAAGACCCCAGAAAGTGAGGTGGCCTCGGATCACCCGATAAAGGATATAATTAAATAAGGCTATTAATTATCTTCAAAAGTGGTGTTTTAATTAAACGAAACACCCAATTTTCACTGTTGCACTTCCATGGAGGTTTCTTAATTTGCATGCAAAGTTTCAGGCTGATAGGATCTATAGTTTTGGAGTTAAGGAGGAGAAACACTGACACACACACACACACACACACACACACACACACACACACACACACACACACACACACACACACACACACACACACACACACACACACACACTGGCAACATTTATTAGTATGTATGTATGTATGTATGTATGTATGTATGTATGTATGTATATACACACATATATATATATGTATACATGATAGTAAAAACTTCTAAATTGATGACTTGGCTCTTTACATCACAAAACCTTTCCAAGTGGCATCCAGCAAGGCAAAATATGGTTAAAGTATTTCACAATTTATTTCTAGTGTTCAGTGTATTCCAGAGGAAAGTCGCACTTTGTGGAAGTATCACCACCTTAAATTGCCCAACCAAGGTGAGCTGAAATAGGCATACGATATGACATACTAACCCTAACAGCGTGGTATGACAGGATACATAGTTGGTCGTGACAGTGTAGTTTGCAACAGTAGGTTTGATTGTAGATGAAAAATTGTCAGTAAAGCTTTTCCTATCATAATCTGTGCAAAGTATGTGATGTAGGCTGTTCTGTAGCATTTGTATCGGTGTATATAAATAAATATGAGCTCCTTTACAAGGAACTTCAACGCAGGAGGAGGTCATGAGGCCCAACAAAGCCTGTGCTATTATTGCCCAACTTATGGTTGTTTGTCCGTGCTCTAGCCTTTGAAATTCTGGGCATCAAGCAAGGAAGCAGCACGTCCTATTTTTAGTCTTTGGAATGACTCGGCCAGGGTTTGAGCCACCGACTTCCCAATCTCAGAGGGGATGCTCGAACCATTATGCTACAGAGGTTGGTAGCATCGCTTTAAACCATTGTCTCTAAATATATCTCACAACCACAAAATAAGGTTACAATAAAGATAAATACTTACACATTATGCACTTAGCTCTTACCTTGCAAGCATCATGATATCCCAACAGTATATATGATATAGATACAATACAATTCGTCAAAGATGCACCGCAGACCCTAACTGTGCTTTTCCAGCAATCGACAAGGAAGCCCATGTTGCAGCATGCTGGTAAAATGTCCAAGCGCTTGCAATGTCCATGTATTCTCTCAATATCTTGTCCAGTTGAACATGTGTGGAGGCACACACTTGAAAGATGTCTGTGTCCTCAATGCCATCTTGCTCTGGCATTCAACCAAAAATCAGATGAAATTGTATGACACAGAAGGGCATTCACCCTGTGTTTAATGGAACATCACTTTATCAGGAGTTGAACATGATTACCAGTGTTGACCACCGAACCTCCTTGAAAGCAACTATTTACTCTGGGGGACTTGTAGTCATCCAGCTGTTTGGGTTAGTCTGGTCCTCATACATCACCTGTTTGGGCCACATCGGACCTGTGGTCGTTATATACCACCTGTTGAGTGCCTCTTGCACAAAAATGTAATTGACTACATGGAAAACTCTGAAATCTTAATAGCTGTATCTTTACTTGTCTGCACCCCTTTGTCAGTTTGCAGAGCTTATTTTGCCTGAATTACAGTCTGGCTATATTTCTGTTTAGGCAGATGGAAAATATTGCTCATTAAAAACAATCCCATACACAATGGATTATTTTTACTTTTCCGCTGAATAACAAATTCAATATAGGTGGGAAGGTGGTTTACAAACATTTGAAATTTATTTTTTCAGCAATTTGAGATTTTGATTCTAAATAGAAAAACACAAATGAAGGAATTATTGATTGTACAAGTTTGACTCATTTCGACAAAGTATCACATTGCGGCTTCCACAATAAACTATGTGTGATGCATCAAATTTTGGCTTTTAAGCTGAGTGGCGAAGACACTCGCTGTAAAAATGAGAGGTTATACGTCTTTTCAGTGCTGGTGGGTAGGTGTTCAAGGAGAATGGATTTCCAGGGCTATCAGATGAAGTGCCCAGCTCGGTTTCAGATGTGCAAGCAAGTGCACTAAGTTAATCACTTCCTACGACATGTATGCGTGCCATTTTCAGTTCTGCTATACATATACATCTTAACATAATGTAGCTAATGCGTATATAATGTGTATATATGTATATATGTGTATATATATATATATATATATATATATATATATATATATATATATATATATATATATAATATTATAGAAAGACCCACCCACATCTCTCACCTGTGAATGGAGGGAATAGCCAATCAGCTCACCTAATCAGGTTGTGGAGGAGCTCTGAGAAAGGTTCGAAACAGCAAAGGACTTACCTTGTGTAGGCCTTCCTGGGCTGCTTTATGCAGCTTCTTTGGCGAGAGGAGACAATTATATATATATATATATATATATATATATATATATATATAAATGTATATATATATATATATGTATGTACGTA